>NC_086454.1:53401608-53526608 GCF_028390025.1 Pseudophryne corroboree
GGCACTCTCCCCTGACACACACAAGCGAGGGCACTCTCCCCTGACACACACACACACACACACACACACACAAGCGAGGGCACTCTCCCCTGACACACACAAGCGAGGGCACTCTCCCCTGACACACACAAGCGAGGGCACTCTCCCCTGACACACACAAGCGAGGGCACTCTCCCCTGACACACACACACAAGCGAGGGCACTCTCCCCTGACACACACAAGCGAGGGCACTCTCCCCTGACACACACACACAAGCGAGGGCACTCTCCCCTGACACACACACACAAGCGAGGGCACTCTCCCCTGACACACACACACAAGCGAGGGCACTCTCCCCTGACACACACACACAAGCGAGGGCACTCTCCCCTGACACACACACAAGCGAGGGCACTCTCCCCTGACACACACACACAAGCGAGGGCACTCTCCCCTGACACACACACACACAAGCGAGGGCACTCTCCCCTGACACACACACACACACAAGCGAGGGCACTCTCCCCTGACACACACACACACAAGCGAGGGCACTCTCCCCTGACACACACACACACAAGCGAGGGCACTCTCCCCTGACACACACACAAGCGAGGGCACTCTCCCCTGACACACACACACAAGCGAGGGCACTCTCCCATGACACACACAAGCGAGGGCACTCTCCCCTGACACACACACACACACAAGCGAGGGCACTCTCCCCTGACACACACACAAGCGAGGGCACTCTCCCCTGACACACACACACGCGAGGGCACTCTCCCCTGACACACACACACACACACAAGCGAGGGCACTCTCCCCAGACACACACACAAGCGAGGGCATTCTCCCCTGACACACACAAGCGAGGGCACTCTCCCCTGACACACACAAGCGAGGGCACTCTCCCCTGACACACACAAGCGAGGGCACTCTCCCCTGACACACACACACACACACACACAAGCGAGGGCACTCTCCCCTGACACACACACAAGCGAGGGCACTCTCCCCTGACACACACACACGCGAGGGCACTCTCCCCTGACACACACACACACACACAAGCGAGGGCACTCTCCCCTGACACACACAAGCGAGGGCACTCTCCCCTGACACACACAAGCGAGGGCACTCTCCCCTGACACACACACACACACACACACAAGCGAGGGCACTCTCCCCTGACACACACACAAGCGAGGGCACTCTCCCCTGACACACACACACACACACACACACACACAAGCGAGGGCACTCTCCCCTGACACACACACAAGCGAGGGCACTCTCCCCTGACACACACACAAGCGAGGGCACTCTCCCCTGACACACACACAAGCGAGGGCACTCTCCCCTGACACACACACACGCGAGGGCACTCTCCCCTGACACACACACACACACAAGCAAGGGCACTCTCCCCTGACACACACACACACACACACACAAGCGAGGGCACTCTCCCCTGACACACACACACACAAGCGAGGGCACTCTCCCCTGACACACACACACACACACACACAAGCGAGGGCACTCTCCCCTGACACACACACACAAGCGAGGGCACTCTCCCCTGACACACACACACACACACACACAAGCGAGGGCACTCTCCCCTGACACACACACAAGCTAGGGCACTCTCCCCTGACACACACACACACACACACACACACGCGAGGGCACTCTCCCCTGACACACACACACACACAAGCGAGGGCACTCTCCCCTGACACACACACACAAGCGAGGGCACTCTCCCCTGACACACACACACAAGCGAGGGCACTCTCCCCTGACACACACACAAGCGAGGGCACTCTCCCCTGACACACACACAAGCGAGGGCACTCTCCCCTGACACACACACAAGCGAGGGCACTCTCCCCTGACACACACACACACACAAGCGAGGGCACTCTCCCCTGACACACACACACACACACACACACACACAAGCGAGGGCACTCTCCCCTGACACACACACACACAAGCGAGGGCACTCTCCCCTGACACACACACAAGCGAGGGCACTCTCCCCTGACACACACAAGCGAGGGCACTCTCCCCTGACACACACAAGCGAGGGCACTCTCCCCTGACACACACAAGCGAGGGCACTCTCCCCTGACACACACAAGCGAGGGCACTCTCCCCTGACACACACAAGCGAGGGCACTCTCCCCTGACACACACAAGCGAGGGCACTCTCCCCTGACACACACAAGCGAGGGCACTCTCCCCTGACACACACACACAAGCGAGGGCACTCTCCCCTGACACACACACACAAGCGAGGGCACTCTCCCCTGACACACACACACAAGCGAGGGCACTCTCCCCTGACACACACACACAAGCGAGGGCACTCTCCCCTGACACACACACACAAGCGAGGGCACTCTCCCCTGACACACACACACAAGCGAGGGCACTCTCCCCTGACACACACACACAAGCGAGGGCACTCTCCCCTGACACACACACACAAGCGGGGGCACTCTCCCCTGACACACACACACACACACAAGCGAGGGCACTCTCCCCTGACACACACACAAGCGAGGGCACTCTCCCCTGACACACACACAAGCGAGGGCACTCTCCCATGACACACACAAGCGAGGGCACTCTCCCATGACACACACAAGCGAGGGCACTCTCCCATGACACACACAAGCGAGGGCACTCTCCCCTGACACACACACTTACACACAGGTGAGGGCACTCTCCCCTGACACACACACATTTACACACAGGTGAGGGCACTCTCCCCTGACACACACACATTTACACACAGGTGAGGGCACTCTCCCCTGACACACACACATTTACACACAGGTGAGGGCACTCTCCCCTGACACACACACTTACACACAGGTGAGGGCACTCTCCCCTGACACACACACATTTACACACAGGTGAGGGCACTCTCCCCTGACACACACACATTTACACACAGGTGAGGGCACTCTCCCCTGACACACACACATTTACACACAGGTGAGGGCACTCTCCCCTGACACACACATCTCCCCTCTCAGCCTGTACACGGGCTGTGGTCCCGGTCTCTCACCTCCACCGATTGACTCCTCCGGATGAGGAGGCGGCGAACCAGGGGTCCAGGATGTAGACGCAGCGCACACAGCGCGACCCCCACACGGCGGCCTGTAGAGACGGGTTATCGTGCAGCCGCAGCCCCTTCCGGAACCAGTGAACGGAGCTCACCGCGGGGGCAGCCATACGGGGCTGCTGCGGGCAGGAGGGGTGTATACCGGGCTCCGTGCTGCTGTGTACCGGGCGGTGTATGTACCAGAGTCCGTGCTGCTGTGTACCGGGCGGTGTATGTACCAGAGTCCGCGCTGTGTCTGTACCGGGTCCCGGGGTCCGCGCTGTGTCTGTACCGGGTCCCGGGGTCCGCGCTGTGTCTGTACCAGTGGATCCTTCCCGAGAGTGTCTGCAGCACAAACACGAGACGGAGAGACCTCAGGTGACGCCCACCGCCAACCCTGCTCGGTGATTGGCTATCGCCTGATGGGAGGGGCGGGGCGGGGAGCTGTCACATGCCGGCCATGTGTGAAAGTGAGGTATATACATAGGCACAGTGACAGCGCTGCTGCTGCCGCTGCTGAGTGTTCAGTAGAGCCGGCCCTAACCAATATGATGCCCTGCCCCTAGGCAAGATTTTTGCTGGTTCCCCCTAGCACTGCCGCTAGTTCCGGCTCTGACCCTGCACCCCTTTCCAGGCACCATCACCCCTCACCCATAGCAGTACTCGTTTTGGTGCCCCCCCCCCCCCCCTATTTCTCATACGTCCTAGAGGATGCTGGGGACGCTTCAAGAACCATGGGGTATAGACGGGATCCGCAGGAGACATGGGCACTTTAAGACTTTGAATGGGTGTGAACTGGCTCCTCCCTCTATGCCCTCCTCCAGACTCCAGTTTAGATTCTGTGCCCAGTGAGACTGGTCACACACACAGGGGAGCTCTACAGAGTTTCTCTAAAAAGTCTTTATGTTAGGTTTCAGTGGCAAACGCAGGATTTCTAAAAGGTGGTTTCCAAATGTAATCCACAGTCTACCACTCTGCAGAGCATGGAATACAGTATTAAATTAACATGTAACACTATAGACCAGGGGTGGGCAATTATTTCAGCTGGGGGGCCGCTTAACACTTCCAGCGAATATTCGAGGGCCACACACAAAATACTCAAAAAGAGATCCCTTTTTACACATTACGGCAGACAGCGTGCCCTTTTTACACATTACGGCAGACAGCGTCCCCCTTTTTACACATTATGACAGACAGCGTCCCCTTTTTACAGATTACGACAGACAGCACCCCCATTTTTATAATTACGGCAGACAGCGCCCCCGTTTTACACATTACGGCAGACAGTGCCCCCGTTTTTATACATTACGGCAGACAGCGTCCCCGTTTTTATACATTACGGCAGACAGTGCCCCCGTTTTTACACATTATGGCAGACAGCGCCCCCGTTTTTACACATTACGGCAGACAGGGCCCCCGTTTTTACACATTATGGCAGACAGCGCCCCCGTTTTTACACATTACGGCAGACAGGGCCCCCGTTTTTATAATTACGGCAGACAGCGCCCCCGTTTTTACACATTACGGCAGACAGGGCCCCCGTTTTTATAATTACGGCAGACAGCGCCCCCGTTTTTACACATTACGGCAGACAGCGCCCCCGTTTTTATAATTACGGCAGACAGCGCCCCCGTTTTTACACATTACGGCAGACAGGGCCCCTGTTTTTACACATTACGGCAGACAGGGCCCCCGTTTTTATAATTACGGCAGACAGCGCCCCCGTGTTTACACATTACGGCAGACAGGGCCCCCGTTTTTACACATTACGGCAGACAGTCCCTACCCCCCTTTCCCCACCCTCCCCTAAACCTATATAGCAGTCCTTACCCTCCCCCCCCCCTAAACCCATATAACCGTTTTTAACTACCCTCCCCTGAACTTATATGGCAGCTTTATCCAGGACAGGGGGTTTACCTATTTGTCAGTGGCAGACGATCCCCGCTGATGATCCGCGCTGCTGCTGCCGCCCGCCGCTTCTCCTCACTGGCCGCCGCTTCTCCCCGCTTGCCGCCGCTTCTTCTCCCCGCTGGCCGCCGTTTCTTCTCCCCACTGGCCTCCGCAGTGCTCCCCACTGGCCGCTTCTGCTCCGAGTCCCCACTGCAGTGCCCGCCCAGCGCCGCCCAGCGCATGATAGAGGAAATCCCGGTCAGCTGACCCTGTGACGTGACCGGGATTTCCTCAGCGGCGCCGCGTCTGAGAGCAGTGCAATGACAAGCGGCCTGTCGGGCCTCTTGTCATTGCACTCTGGTGGGGCACAGCGGGCCAGGCAGGATCGGTCCGCGGGCCGCATCCGGCCCGCGGGCCGCCTGTTGCCCACCCCTACTATAGACGGTCTATAGTATAGATTGTATCAAACATTTAAATAATATAAATAAGTGGTCATGAAAAAGGTTAAACATACTATAATAAATAAATACACACAAATAATAGAACCAGTACTGCACTTTCTAAGCACACATTCTCCCACCTCATGGTAAGGCTCCTGTCTCTTCTTTCTGGTAGCTACTCTCTGGTCCAGTGCACTGATTGAGTGCCCAGATCCACACACCGCAAACTTGATAGAAGAAGCTGCTACCACTGGGCATGTGCAGCAGCTCTGCTCTGTCTCTTAACTTGCATGATGTGGCAGCAGCTCTAGTAATCGTATTATGGGGGTAATTCCAAGTTGATTGCAGCAGGAATTTTGTTAGCATTTGGCCAAAACCATGTGCACTGCAGGGGGGCAGATGTAACGTGTAGAGAGAGTTAGATTTGGATGGGTTATTTTGTTTCTGTGCAGGGTAAATACTGGCTGTTTAATTTTTGCACTGCAATTTAGATTGCAGATTGAACACACCCCACCCAAATCTAACTCTCTTTGCACATGTTACATCTGCCTCCCCTGCAGTGCACATGGTTTTGCCCAATTGCTAAAACAATTCCTGCTGCGATCAACTTGCAATTACCCCCCATGTGCACTGCAGGGGGGTGGGGGTGGGGGTGGGGCAGATATAACATTTGCAGAGAGAGTTAGATTTGGGTGGGGTGTGTTCAATCTGCAATCTAAATTGCAGTGTAAAAATAAAGCAGCCAGTTTTTACCCTGCACAGAAACAAAATAACCCACCCAAATCTAACTCTCTCTGCACATGTTATATCTGCCTCCCCTGCAGTGCACATGGTTTTGCCCAATTGCTAAAAAATTTCCTGCTGCGATCAACTTGGAATTACCCCCTATATACCATTGGTATTGTCAAAATTTGAGCCAAGAGAAGGGGGGTTTCCGAGCAACCAGAAACCCCCCCCCCCCCTGCGTTTTCCTATGGGTTTATTATTTTCAGGGAGCTCTGCTGGCAACAGTCTCCCTGCATCGTGGGACTTAGGGGAGAGAAGCAGACCCACTTCTGTGAGTTTCAAGGCTCTGCTTCTTTGGCTACTGGACACCATTAGCTCCAGAGGGTCTGATCGCTAGGTACGCCTAGATGCTCGTTCCCAGAGCCCGCCGTCACCCCCCTTGCAGAGCCAGAAGTCAGAAGACGGGTGAGTAGAAGAAGATCAGAAGACTTCAGTGACGGCTTTGAGGTACCGCACAGCGGCCGCGCTGTGCGCCATGCTCCCACACACACAGGCACTGTAGGGTGCAGGGCGCGGGGGGGCGGGGCGCCCTGGGCAGCATGTAAATCCTCAACAGAGACTGGCAAACGAATATATAAGTGCCCAGGCACTAGATTTAACCCCCACCAATATAAATATATGTAAGAAATAGCAGGGCTGAAGTGCGCCATTAAGGGGGCGGGGCTTATCCCTCACAGCTCATTTCAGTGCCATTTTCTCCCCACAGAGACGCCGGTCCTTCCAAAACAATGCTGTACAGATCACAGTGAAAAACGAGGGGGGGGGGAGGGGCACAGTTGTTTGGTGCATTATAAGTTAAAAATAAAAAGCACATTATATAATGAGCGCTGTGGAAATGAGCTGGTAAACTCCTTCTGTGTTTCCCTGGCAGAGTGTACTGGGGTCTATCCGTTATAGCCAGTGTAATGTGTTTGGTACACGTGTGTCGGCATATCTGAAGCTGAGTGCTCTGCCACAAACGGCTGTGGGAATGACTCTGTCGGCACCGCCGACTCCTAATGGTACTTGGTACATGTGAATAAGTCTCAACATGTCAGTAGATGTATGTTCTTCCCAAGAGAAAACTATATGGGAGACACAGACGTGTGGTGGTGACCCTGTCGGCACCAACAATATCAGACTGGGTAAAAATTGACATGATAAGGTGATGCATATCAGAAAGGGCTATACCTATATGTATATGTATGTGTGATAGCCGGGCAGCGGCAGGTCCTTCAGTGATTTTAATAAGCATTGCACACCAGGCCGTCTCATCACATAAGCAAGCAGTTTATTTACAGTTCAGACAGGGTTATCACGAGAGTAACATTTAACTTCTTTTTCTTCTCTCCAGCACAATATTCATTTGGGTTACATCAGGTTACATCTCCTTTCATTTGCTTCACGGGCAATAACAGCATTACAGTACAGTACATACCAGCGCAGTCTCTGGGAATCAGTAGTGCGGCTTCCGCAAACTGAGATTCATTTCAGTGTGCTCTCCCCCATTCGCTAGGGGCTCTATCTAAACGGGATCTCTCATGGACACGTTACTGGGGGCCTTCCGCCAAACGTGATTTCCTATCACTCACCCAGCTCGTCCTCTCCCGCAGACTCACACCTCCCATCCTGCTTCTGGGGTACCCCTGAAGGGGAAGATCCCCTTTATTTCTTCCACTGATTGCTCATGCTGTAGCTGCTCTCACGCTGCAAATCTGGATATCTCTTGCTCTTCCTAGCAGCACCTACATGCTGTTCCATAATGCCAGGGACTGTGGAGTTATAGATGCTTGTTCCACAGTCCCCAGACTGCGTTTCTCCTGGACACTAGCCTGTGCCCTCCATCTCAGTCCTCAGCTCACACTGAACTCTCCTGTGCTTTGCTCCTTTTGCTAAAATTCCCCTGCACTTCCTGTCCTAACCCCCTAGATGTGGCAGGGTCTGCCAGAACTGGTTTTGGGGCCATAAAACTCCCCCACTCACTGATAAGAATTAAATGGCTTTTGGAACTTTCCAATATCTGTTAACATTCCAGTATGCCACATATGTATAGTAAGGTTGCATAGGTCTGTGGCACGAACACAGACGTAGTAATATTTATGGAGGGTGTCATATTCATAGAATAGATTTCCCTCAGACCCCTCGGGATCACAAAAATGTTATTTTGCCCAGTTACTACTCCCGGAGATCGACACGAATACTGTTTCTTATGTCGACCATAATGTTTCCTGACTAGAGCCACAAAATCGGCATTCAGTACATGTTTCATACACATTAAGAACGTATTAACGTCACTAGGGACCCTGCTGTTCCTGTCAAAAGGGATATTTATATATGAGTTATATCAGACTTGCCTACCCTCCCGGATTCAGCGGGAGGCTCCCGATTTTTCAATGAGCCTCCCGCTGCCCCGCAAACCTTGCCTGCCCTCCCGGTTTTTAAACGAGCTCCCTGTTAATCCGGACTGCGCATGCGCGAGTCCGGAAATGCGGTGGGCGGGGCCTGGACGTAAGAGGTCACAGCCGTCCGTGGTGGCCGTCCTGACTCCTGCTGTGCAGTGTGCACACAGAGCCGGCAACCTGAGCGGAGGCAGGAGAATAAACAGCAGAGCAGCTGGTCTGCTGACATCCAATGCTCTGCTTCACTGCTGCTCAGGGCCGGCCCGCCCGTTACGCGGGTTACGCATAAGAGTAAGGCGCCACACTGTGGAGGGCGCCGGCAGCGTGGACCACGCTCCTAGCCCATGCTGCCTGTTGTATACCGCGGTATGTGGGCTCGAGGACGGAGTTCAGTAGAGGTGCCCCCGGATGCGGAGGCGGCCAGGGTGAGGAGGAGAGGGAGCCGCGCTGTGGCAGTGCCACAGATCGGAGCTCTTACCGATCTGCGGCACTGAGCTGTGCTTCCGGCTTCCCTTGGTTGCCATGGCAACCTTATACCCGCAGCGCCGATCGCCAGGGCAGCCTAACAGTACAGGACAGCTGAGCGACGGCTCAGCTGTCCAATAGCCTGTAAAGCAGCAGCCTGCGGCTCGGTAATTGGCTGAGCGCGTAGGCTGCAGGGTATGTCCCTGGCAGTGGCAGGCAGCGTGTGGAGCAGCATGTATGCGCCTTGGAGGAGACAGAGAAGAGTGAGTTCTCACTCTCCTGTCTCCTGTATTACAGCAAAAGTGAGCCTGGCTGTTTTATTATTGCTCCGGGTACTGTGTGTTTACATATTATATTTTATAAATTTTATATATATATATATATATATATATATCTCCTATATATTTGCCTTGTGACTCTGTGCCTGCAGTTCTAACGCTGGGTGGAGTCACAGGGCTGGGTGGAGTTAGCAGCTCCTGCCCTGTCCCAGCATACCACTAGCAGAACGGGAGCAGCAGCCACACAATCCCCCCCCACCATCCCTAGCCACAAGCCACCAGGGGACGGACCCACCACAGTGCCAGGTAACCATGGCCACCTACAACCCAATGCCACCCGCAGCACACACCCCCAAACCCCCCTCCACCAGCTCCCACATGCAGCCACTGACGGCCCAGACCCGACGCATAACGGATCAGCACACACACCCGCTAACCCCACAGCACCGATCCCACCCGCCGCACAAGCCCACCATCTCCCAGACTCTCACACCCATCCGCAGCACGGACACGGTGGCCGGGCCGCACCAGAGCCGACCAAACAGCCGCAGGCCGCACCACCCCTCCCGCCCTCCACACACCCCCAGCGCCAGCTCCCGCACTGCAGCCGTACCTGGGACCCACTGTCCCGCCAGTTACGGCGCTGCATCACCCGCGCCTGACTGCTGCCTCCCCGTCCGTCTCCTGCGCCACCCGTCCCTCCTAATGTGTATGGCGGCTTCGTAGGCCTCCCTGTGCCGCGTACACCTAAGACAATGCTGCCTCCCACCATCCCCAGAGACCCGGACTGCACACCACAGGGACTGGCCTGCCGGCTGCACAAGCCTGAGATGCGGGACAGCACACCTGGTACTGTGGACGCTGCCCCAACCTCACAGGTGACAGAGAGTACATAGGCAGCACCGCGTCTCTGCGTCCCCTCTCTGCCGCCCAGCCTCTTTGCGTCCCCTCCCTGCCTCTCTGCGTCCCCTCCCTGCTGACCCAAAAGGCGTCCCCTCCCTGCTGACCCGCGTCTCTCTATCCCCTCCCTGCCTCTCTGCGTCCCCTCCCTGCTGACCCAAATCTTTGCGTCCCCTCCCTGCTGACCCGCGTCTCTCTATCCCCTCTATCCCCTCCCTGCCGCCCCGCCTCTCTGCGTCCCCTCCCTGCCGCCCCGCCTCTTTGCATCCCCACCCTGCCGCCCGCCTCTCTGCGTCCCCTCCCTGCCGCCCCACGTCTCTGCCTCCCCTGCCTGCCGGCCCACCTCTCTGCATCCCCTCCCTGCCGCACCGCATCTCTGCGTCCCTATCCTGCCGCCCCACGTCTCTGCCTCCCCTGCCTGCCGGCCCGCCTCTCTGCATCCCCTCCCTACCGCCCCACGTCTCTGCGTCCCCTCCCTGCCACCCAGCCTCTCTGCATCCCCTCCCTACCGCCCGCATCTCTGCCTCCCGCTTCTCTGCATCCCCTCCCTGCGTCCCGCCTCTCTGCGTCCCCTCCCTGCCGCCCTGCGTCTCTGCGTCCCCTCCCTGCCGCTCTGCGTCCCCTCCCTGCCGCTCTGCGTCTCTGCGTCCCCTCCTTGCGTCTCTGCATCCCCTCCTTGCGTCTCTGTGCCCCCTCCTTGCGTCTCTGCGTCCCCTCCTTGCGTCTCTGCGTCCCCGCCCTGCGTCTCTGCATCCCCGCCCTGCCGCCCCGCGTCTCTGGGTCCCCGCCTTGTGTCTCTGCGTCCCCTCCTTTCGTCTCTGCGTCCCCTCCTTGCGTCTCTGCATCCCCGCCCTGCGTCTCTGCGTCCCCGCCCTGCGTCTCTGCGTCCCCGCCCTGTGTCTCTGCGTCCCCGTCCTGCGTCTCTGCGTACCCTCCCTGCCGCCCCGCGTCTCTGCGTCCCCTCCCTGCCGCCCCATGTCTGTGCATCACCTTGCAGACGCGGACACACAGTAACGGCAACACGCCGCACGCACCACGGCCGCACAGACCGCTGCCGCCCGCCCCACAACTTCTCTCATACACCCGGCCCACACTGTACCGCCACATGCCGTCAGCACAACGCCGCAACCCCCTCCACTTCCACATCCCCGTCACCGGCACCTGTCTGTGTGCAGGCGCCCAGCCTCCCCTCCCAGCAGCTCTCCAGGCGCCATGCTGCCTGGGGGACTGCTCAGTGTGAGGCCCGGCCCCAGCATTAGGCAGCTGCCTATGGGCGCCTGCCACTGGAAGCCGTCACGCTCCTGCTTCACTACCTTTTTACTGGACTGGGATTGGAGGAGGCTCCGGCGGGGGACCAGAGCACGCTGCAGCTGTGTGGGGAAGGGACAGCCTCGGGGGATGCCGGTCCACTGTCCACCTGACGGAGGCGCCGGGGAGCGGAAGAGGCTGCGCCTGCCGACCCCAACGTGCTGCTGTGTGAGGAGGTGACTCTCTCAGGGCCTTCTGTGGATAACGACACCGAGGAGCGGAGGAGGAGTTGTCGGCGGTGTACAGCATTCTGCAGCTGTGTGAGGAAGTGGCCATGGGAATGCCGGGGCCCAGCCCAGCCACAAGTGGTGAGTGCAGACAGGAGTGCAGTCGCTGTGTCTGTATGTGTCCATGCTGTACAGACCAGTATCATGCTGTGTGTATAGGACCCCGTCCCCCACCCACTGCTACCCCCACAACTGCGCCTCCACCACCCGCAGCACTTCCAGACCCCCGCCCCCATCTGCCAAACCACCCCACCTGCCTCTCTTACCCGCACCACCCATGCTTCTCCCACCCCACACGGCACCTCCCAAACCCTACCCCACCAGCAGCACCCCCCTCCCCCACCCGTGGCATCCACGCACCCCCACAACTGCGCCTCCACCACCAACGGCACTTCCAGACCCCCTCCCCATCCGCCACACCACCGCGCCTGCCGCTCTTCCACCCGTGCTTCTCCCCCCCCCCGACATTGCACCTCCCAACCCCCTACCCCATCTGCAGCACCCCCCTCCCCCACCCGTGTCATCTACGCACCCCCACACCTGCTCCTCCACCACCCGCGGCACTTCCAGACCCCCTCCCCCATCTGCCAAACCACCGCAACTGCCCCTCTTCCACCCGCACCACCCATGCTTCTCCCCCCCCACACGGCACCTCCCAACCCCCTACCCCACCTGCAGCACCCCACCTCCCCTACACGCACCCCCACACCTGCCCCTCCACCACCCGCAGCACCTCCGGACCCCCTCCACCATCCACCACACCCCCGCAATCAGCCCCTTCTCCACCCGCAGCACCTCCGGACCCCTCCACCATCCACCGCACCCCAGCAATCAACCCCTTCTCCACCCTCAGCACCTTCGGAACCCTTACTCCATCCCCAACAGCCCTGCACCTGCCCCTCCCCCACCACACCCCCTCTCCTCCACTATTCACACCGCCTCCAAATCCACTCTCCCATTCGCAGCCTCCCCCCCTCGCCAGCACCTCCCAACCCCCTCACCCATCTGCGCCACCCCCATCAACCCCCTTCCACCCGTAGCATCTACAAACACCCTCCGCCACACAGCAGCAAACCCGCACCCCTCCCTTCCCCACCCGTGCCACCCACCCCTCCCCCACCCTCGGAACACCCACAACTGCCCCTCCCCTACCGCCCTCGGACCCCATCCCCCACCGCACCTGCCCCTCTCCCACCTGCACCACCCATGCTTCTCCCCCCCCCCCACATGGCACCTCCCAACCCCACCTGCAGCATCCACGCACCCCCGCACCTGCCCCCTCACCCATCCGCACACCCCCTCCCTGCATCAAACCCCCTCCACCCGTACCATCTACAGACACCCTCCCCCACACCGCAGCAACCCCCGCAACTGTCCCTTCCCCACCCGCGACCCCCCCACCCTTCCCCCACCCATAGCACCTCAGGACCCCACTCCCCCACCCAACCCCACCCGCAGCACCTCCCAACTCCCTTCCCCATTCGCCCCTCCACCTGCAGCATCTACAGACAATCTCCCCCACACACCCGCTACATTCTCTACATCGGGCCTTGCAGCCGCTGTTCACGCCGTAGCAAGAGGCAACGCCCCCATCACCATCCGCTGCCCTTACATTGCGCAATATTTTACCTCTAACAACTCTCAAAGTCGAAAAATATCCTGATACATATGCCTTGTACTAACCCCTCATGCACATGCCCGCTGCACGTGCACACGCTCTGCCGTGCGTGCACATATCCGCAATTTGCGTAAAGATTGCTACAGCGATCACGCGCGGTGTATGTGCATTTACGGTAGAGTTTGTAAGCGTCTAGCGTGCGACTCGATCTTAACATATTTAACTCATATAGCGTATATTATAGATAATATTCCCCTTAACAATGTCAGCAAGTATGTTTAGTTTAAACTGTTCCTGGACAGGGGAATTCCTCTTTGCATGATAGGAAGGGTCAGATAAAGGTTGAACGGTGGTGTCTAGTATCCAGCTGTAGAGTATTTTAATAGTAACATTTCGGTGTTGGTTAGGAAGAGATTGCTCGCTCCTGCGTATAGTTATGTACAAAAGTAGTTTATAGACATTTACTGTATTTGCTGTTCATTATCCATGCGGCGGGAATCCTGAGGATACCTCCCACCAGAGCAGTTGGAGAAAGGCACAGCCCACCTGTTCGAACCCACCTATGACCTTTTGTTATAATGCAGAGACACATTCCTGTGTCCAATGAACCATGAGATTATAGGGACCATCGTATTGTTACTGTATGTTGTGTATATAAAGACCACCATTGCCTGTCCAGTCACTCACTCTCTCTGCAAGGTTTTCACATTGAAGGCTGAGGGCTGGATCCAGGACGCGCTTGCGAATCATTCCCACGTGTGTAAGTTCTCTGTAGCCATTTTGTTATCCTCTGTGTTTGCCATTTGTTCTCATTGTGTACTCATTCTGTTTGCTTGTGTTTGCGATCGTTCGCTATTGTTCATATTATTCCTTGTTATTCTGTTTAGATTTTGATGTTAGTTTTGTAGTGTATAAGCTGTATTGTTTTCCCCTTTTTACTCTAAAAGAATTATCCACGAAGGTGTTAGAGCCTGCGTGGTTTTTAAATCCAAACCAGGTCTTGTGTTTTCACTAGTTACTGTAAAGGGTTTTCTTAGCGTCTCAATCGCTCAAACAGCTTTTCATATTATCAAGGTTAATAAGCATTACATCATTATAGTATTACATTGCCAAGGTTTAAAGAGTAAGCATACCCTTACGGTGTGTTGTTACTAAGGGTTACTGTGTAACATTCCGTGAGCGTACGTGTCGCTCGTGCGTCGCGCCCACGGCCTAGTGTCTGCTACGCTAAGTGCGTACCCTTACGGTACTCAGTGCGCCAATAGCAAACTTAGTCCGTAATAGAATATAGCTTAATGTTTATAGGTAATAACTGACATTATCAATTGAGGGCATCGTCTAGGCCTCCTCATATCCGCAACCAAGCGGAACCAGGCAGACTTTATCCATCAGCAAAGGGCGGGAAGGTAGTATCCCCTGTTAGCCATTCGGTGGTCGGGGATACGGTAAGTGCTGATTAGATAAGCGTCTGCTCCGTTTGGTTTGTAGGAAAGCTGGTGGGATCCGGAACCGAAAGGTAAGAACGTTAAGCTATTGTCTTTTAAATCTGTTTAAATTTCTGTATTGGTGAAAATTGCGCACGCAACACACGCACACACCTGTATTTCCATTTGCGTATTTTCACATATCTACCTTTCTGTTTGCCATTAGCATTGATCACGTGCTGAGAAAATTTGTTGCTATTTAGTTAAAAGTAAAAGTAATACTTAAGGGAGTAATTGTAAAACACGCACGCAGCCTGACCCAATTATAAAGGTTATACAGGAGATACTGTGTGGTGCTTGGTAAACGATTATAGTTAAATATCGTTTGCATTTATAGAAGCGTGTTATTTGTGTTACTGCGGACGTATCCGGCCTGTGTACACGTGTCTCTGACCAAGTGCGAGACAGTGTACGCAACGCAAAGGCCTACACACGTGGCGTATATCACGCAACGTGCGTACGGATACACCCACTAAATACAAATCACACGATAGCATTGTTTTAGTAGTAGATACGGAAGCCACGAGATAATAGCACAAATTTGTTCAGTTTCCAAAATTTAGTTTAAAAAGATCCTCCTCTCGTTGCATTACCTCTGGGATTAGCCTGTGTTACCTGAATGAAAGAAATTTTCTGTACAGAAAAATCAAAGTATATATGAAGTGAAAGAGCGTGTGTATGCAAGTAAAGTTTTCTTTGGTGTGAACCCCGGAAAAATCGAGATCTCGTAGAAGGATACCAGTGAAGTGAACACGTGGTGGCGTGGGAGAAGGCCATCTCACGTTAACAGTGAATAAGGTAAAAGGAGCAATTAGTGTTACAGCAGACCAGAAGGTCCGCGAAAGTCAGAAATCCGTTAAAAGTACCTATACGAAGTTTCTGAAGACCCTGACTTAAGAAAGGTCAGAGGTAGTGAGCGCAGCCCTGGGGGTTGGCGCAGTACCCATATAGGCCCGTTTTGAGAATACGCTCCGGCTGAAGGTTTCGCAGCCTAAACAACCGATTCCGCTGGTCGTTCTGCGGATAAGTAATAGTTACTTATACGCAGTGCGACTGTACCGCATGTAATTGTGTGCATTAGTTGGTTACCTTGATACCCATTACGCAATTTGCGTACGCTTTGCGGGATCATAAACACTATTTGTACATTTTGACGTGATTTGTGTAGGTTTTTTTTATTTTAAGGGAGATTCGCTGATCACTCAGGAATTCTTCAGCAACTGATACTTACTGGGGAGGGTAGCATACTCCCACACGCCCCAGTAAATAGAGGTCACATAGGGGCCCTGGGTTGAGTACGCCAGCGCTGAAGCAGTGTGTGGGCATATTGGTCGACGTGGGTGAAGGCACTCGTTGGACTTTCACCGTCGCCTTACCTCTGGGAACGTGGTTTTTGTAGGAATTCGCTGAGAAGGCAATACCTGCAAAGAATGGGGGCCAGTTGCTCAAGTAAGGGACGATCAACCAAGGTTCAGGTTGATATTATTCCGCGGCCAGCAGGGTCGGCAAGGTACATAATGTGTGAAAAATATGGATCATACGCAGAGGTTTTATGCAATGAGTGGGAACGTATGACTGTGAACGATGGGGAGAAGTTTCCCAGGGTAGGCAGTTTTAATCCTGAGGTTTTGCAAAATTTAAGGAGAAGGATATGTCTAATAAAATCCGGCAAGCAACGGATTAGACATTATGATTATTTACAGTTATGGCAACAGGAAGGTGAGATACAACGAGGATTAGCTCAAGCAGCTGGTTCCAATCCTATCAGGAAACTGATAGCTACCGCACCACCACCACCATACATAACAGGAGAGAAAGTGGCTACAGAGAATGGCATACTGGTATATGATAAAAGTGCACTTAATAAATGTATAAATGATAAGAGTAAAGTAGATAAGTGTATTGATGCTAATGCTAACCCGTGCAAGTTGTATCCTGTCTTAAACTTCCCTCAGGACGGCGACCAGGAAGATGAGCCTACCACAATATCGGCACTCTCTCTAGCAGCCACCATAAGAGAGACTACAGTGGGCACGGCCCAACCAGTAAGAGGAGTAGCAAAGGCCCCTAGTGGAGGGACAGGTGAGGTTGTGTCCACAGGTAAGTACGGAACTGTACATTATGCAGAAACAATTACACCACACATTGTAGAATCAACCCAGAGTGATGTGATTGAACTTAATCCTGTCAGGGTAATTGCAGTCCCAAATGGAAAAACTGACGCTTCAGGGGTCACTCCCGTCAGGAACATTGCAATGCATTGCCCCTTTTCCCGGACAGAATTAAGAACAATGATGTCTGAATTCCCTGATCCTAGGAAAGATCTAGTTGCAAGCCAAAGGTTCATTAGAGAACTAGGTAACTCCGCAGAACCCAATAACAAAGTTTGGCGGACATTGTTAAGGGCATGTTTGCCCCCCAATATCGACTCTGCGAAATTTATCACAGATTGTAGGTTAGATGAAGAGGTACCTCTCACTGATGAGTACAATCAGGACAATGTGAAACGTATCAACCTGCAGTTAGGAGTATATTTCCCAGCTTTTGTCAAGTGGAACAAAATCTTCTCCATAAGACAAAAAGAAGGTGAAACTGCTTCTGATTATTTCCATCGGGCACTGCAGGAAATGGCTAGGTACACTGGAATAGAAGACATTAAGACAAATGTGCACCATAGGGAAGTAGCAGTTTCTGTATTAATGGATGGTTTAAAGGAAGTGTTGAGGACAAGGGTACAGACCACTCAACCTAACTGGAGAGGTATGTCGGTGGCTGCTTTGAGAGAGACCGCTATTGAACATGATCGGAACATCATGAGACACAGGGAGTCACAGGGCGATAAGCTGATGGCAGTAAGTATACAAGCTCTTACAACAAATCCACCTCAGCCTAAGCCCCAGACCCCTGTTGGTAAGTCAAATGTGATAACATGTTATAACTGTAGCAGAGAAGGACATATTGCACTGATTGTATGTTTAACGACCCACATAAGGTATATCAACCCCCTAGACAACGACATGACACACGTAATTGGGATCAGGGACCGAAGAGACGGAGTTATGAGCCACATGCAGGGGAAACAAGAAGGTACCCACCAAAAAGAGACTGGCAAGTCTCTGAAAATTCCCAGTTACCCCATTCACATGTTGTAGCTGCCAGCGCGCTGCGGGGAGGTCACCACATACAATAGGGGTGGGGCCACACCTGTAGTCTGCAGCCAGTGAAATTAATTGCGAGCCTTGGAAGTGAACCCGAGTTCACAATTGATGTAGCTGGTAGATCTCTACCTTTCCTTGTAGACACGGGGGCGGCCAAGTCAGTGTTAAATTCAACGGTGGGTATGAAGACCACTGGTAAAACAATTCCAGCCATGGGAGTAACAGGAGTAGTACAACACTACCCTTTAAGCAAACCAGCAGAGATTACGATAGGGCCTTTGCAGACCAAGCACTCCTTTCTGCTAGCTGCATCGGCTCCGACTAATCTACTTGGGAGAGATTTACTGTGCAAGATGGGGTGTGTCATATATTGTACTCCTGGAGGTGTGTTCTTAGATATACCCGAGAATCACGCTCAGGAAGTGCAGGATATGCTAGACTCCCCACAAAGGTTAATGTCACACACTGCTGTTACAGATAGGTGTCCGTCCAAGGTAGAGGAAATGATTTCCCAGATACCGAAGTCACTTTGGACCAAGGATGGACAAGACACTGGATTAATGGCAAATGTAGCTCCTGTAGTAGTTCAAGTAAAAGATGGTAGGATAGCTCCAAAAATCCCACCGTATCCTCTGAAGCCAGAGGTGGAGTTAGGAGTTTACCCAGTAATAGAGCGCTTGCTACAACAGAGCATTCTGGTTAGGACGTCCAGCACTGCCAATAGTCCCATCTTCCCTGTGAAAAAGCGGGGGGAGGGGTTACAGGCTAGTGCAGGATCTAAGGGGGATCAACAAAATAGTTGAGAGCCAATTCCCCGTAGTGCCAAATCCAGCTGTCATCCTTATGCAAATCCCTCCCACTGCGAAATTTTTCACTGTGATTGACCTCTGCTCCGCTTTCTTTTCGGTACCTCTGCACCCTGACAGCCAATATTTGTTTGCATTCACATACAGAGGAGTACAGTACACCTGGACTCGTTTACCACAAGGTTTCATTGACAGCCCAAGTATTTTCTCACAGGCTTTGCATGATTGTCTACAATCCTTTCAACCTGAGAGCGGATCAGTATTAATACAGTATATAGATGACTTACTGCTGTGTTCTGATTCACTCAAATCGTCCTTGAGAGACACGAAACAGCTTCTGTTTCATCTTTCTGATACGGGACACAAGGTTTCAAAGGATAAGTTGCAATTATGCCAGACCAAGGTAAAATATTTGGGACATTGCTTGACGCAAGGACTGAGACACCTCACCGCTGATAGAGTACAGGCGATTTGCGACATGACTCTGCCACAAACCCAGCAACAGATTCGCACTTTCCTAGGAATGTGTGGGTATTGCCGTAACTGGATCCCAGGGTTTTCCATACTAGCCTTACCTTTACAAGAGATGGTCTCATCAAACAAACCAGATCGGATTTCGCACACAGATGAGTCCGAACTGGCATTTGAGAGACTCAAACAGTGCCTAACGCAGGCACCAGCATTAGGTATGCCAGATTATGGGAAACCTTTTGAACTGTACGGTACGGAAAGTGCTGGGTGTGCGGCAGGTGTTTTAACCCAGAAGCATGGTGATGCCAGCAGGCCGTAGCCTACTACAGCGCTCAGCTAGACATGGTAGCACGATCCCTCCCCACATGCTTGCGAAGTGTTGCAGCGATAGCATTGCTAGTGAGTAAAAGCGAAGATGTAGTGTTAGGACACAACCTGACCATCCATACACCTCATGCAGTGTCAGCCTTACTGAATTCTGCCCAAACCAGACACGTCTCATCCGCACGGTTTACAAGGTGGGAATTAGCACTAATGGCCCCTGTAAACATCACCATAAGGAGATGCAGCGCACTAAATCCTGCAACGTATCTCCCAGGTGTGCCTGGACAGGCACAAAGGGTGGGGGATGAGAGTAATGGTGAAGGAGGATTTAGTACAGACACTGACACACATGATTGTATGGAATATTTGACCCAAAATTTCACTGCAAGGCCTGACATCAGTGACAACCCACTGGACAGTGTAGATTTTACTTTCTACACTGACGGTAGTTGCCACAGACAGACGGACTCGGGAGACTTGTGTACTGGATACGCAGTCGTAGATGACAAAGGTACCATAGAAGCGGAACCCCTGGGCCCACCTCACTCAGCACAAGTTGCTGAGCTGGTCGCCCTAACCAGAGCGTGTGAATTGGCTAAAGGTAAGTCAGCCAATATCTACACGGATTCTAGGTATGCCTTTGGAGTAGTGCATGATTTCGGGGCCCTATGGCGCCTCAGAAATTTCATGACGGCAGCTGGCACACCCGTAGCGCATGCGACCCACATCAAAAGACTTCTAGCAGCAATACAGGAACCTGACAGAGTGGCTGTTATCAAGTGTAAAGCCCACACATACAGCCAAGACCCGGTGTCACTTGGTAACAGCCGAGCAGACGAAGCTGCTAAATCAGCAGCCAGTACCCCCATACAGACAGACATCACACAACTGATGGTATTCAATACCGTCAGCACACAGAAATTGAGTGAAATGCAAGATTTGTGTTCTCCACAGGAAAAGGCAGTCTGGAGGTCAAAAGGATATGGCCAGGAGTCCTCAGGACTCTGGACAGATGGACAGGGTAAGCCAGTGGCACCCAGAGCATACCTTCCGAGCTTAGGGGAGGCGGCACATGGGCTGACTCATCTAGGTAAAGAAGGTATGTGCAAGTTGGTAAGAGCCTACTGGTGTGCACCAGGATTTTCTTCCCATGCGGGTAAGAGGGCAATGACATGCCTCACCTGCTTGAGGAAGAACATTGGAAAGGCGATACCAACAGAACCATCCCATATTCCGCCAACGGACGGCCCTTTTCAGGTAATACAAATTGATTTCATACAATTGCCACCCTGTAGAAATTTAAAGTATGTATTGGTTTGTATTGATGTGTTTTCAAATTGGGTTAAAGCGTTCCCCGCTGCCACAAATACCGCTACGTTTACTGCAAAGAAAATTGTGCAGGAATTTGTGTGCAGGTATGGTATCCCTAGGATAATTGAAAGTGATAGGGGTACCCATTTTACAGGTGAAGTCTTTCAGGTAATGTGCAAATTAATGGGAATTAATAGTAAGCTGCATACTCCGTACCGCCCACAGGCGAGTGCGAAAGTGGAAAGAGTAAACAGCACTATTAAGAACAAGTTGAGCAAAGTAATGGCTGAAACTGGATTGTTGTGGCCAGAAGCTTTGCCACTTGTATTGTACAGCATCAGAACCACTCCCAGGTCCCCTCTTAATCTGTACCCCTTTGAAATTCTTTTTGGTCGACAACCCCATGTAATGATTGACCCCCAGGATGATTTGAAATGTAACAATGAAGTCACTGTAAAGTATTTGGTTAAGATGAGCAAGCAGTTGAGGAATCAGAATAGCAATCTAAAGCTGGTGATTCCTGATCTGCCAGACAGTAATTGTCATGACATTGAACCTGGGGATTATGTAATGATTCTGAATTTTCTACGCTCAGGTTGCCTGATTGACCGTTGGGAAGGACCGTACCAAGTCTTACTGACCAGCGCGACAGCATTGAAGGTTGCCGAAAGAGAGACTTGGGTCCACTCGTCCCACTGTAAGAAGGTCGCTGACCCAGAGAGAGCCCGTGACAAATAGCAGAGTGTGGAGGAAACCATATCACTGGAGTGTCTGTTCCGGGAAGGCTGAGAGGCAGGACTGTTGTCACGGCACCTGAGCACAGAGAACTACAAGATCAGAGGCGGTTGTCGCGCCAAGTTTTTTTTCCCTTCTAGTTGTTTTCTTTCCCCCATTACAACTCTTTCTTTCTCCTCCTGTAAGATGGACTCGCCCCAAGAGACTGCAGTCCGTGTTTTCCTGTTGACCCTGTTGTTGACCAGAGCAGTCTGTTTCGGTGAGAGTACCAGTGAGGTCGAGAAAGGATCTGGAATGGGTTCTGATGACCAGGATGGATTCGTAGAATTCCGAGAGCAACACAATCACCGAGCAAAGGCGAGTATCAGAAAACGATCTGGTAGCCATGACACTAACAGACATTGTGAAGGATTGTTAGCTGAAGAGAATTGTATATGTAGGAATTGTGACAACATAGTTGAGGACGGGTGCATCCAGAGATGTCAGTCCAGCATTAATATCAATATGGACCGTCATCCATTGAGTGACTATCACTCATTAGTGGGTAAGGTTTTAAACCAAACGGAATGCTGGGTGTGCTCACAAGTACCTCAAGGTCATAGAAAGTCAGGACTAGTGCCATACTCTTTAACGATAGATGAGGTACTTGAATTAAGGGGTGGGAGACCGGTGGACAAGAAATTTAATATTTCTAGGCCCCCTAGTTTGAAGCTCCACCAATATCATGTGGATAGGTCCTTAATATGTTTTAACATTTCCAATCCCCGAAAGCCGGGAAATTGGGAAGTGACATGGAACAACCGAACCATGACATTCTCACACAGAGCCGATAGAATGCCCATAGACTCAGAGCTTATACGCCAAATAGCCAACAGTGGAAGATATTTCCAATATAGGTACACTCTAGGAAGTAGGCCCATGCGAGTTGGAGAAGTATCACCAGGATACTGTGCGCATATCATACAACCTGATACGTGTACTAGTCAGATGAGAGAGTTAGGGATAGGATTTTTCACCTGGAAGGTTTGTAATATGGTGATGTCATATTCTGTCCCATATGTCCTCCCCGATGATGCATATTTCATATGTGGGAGGAAGGCGTATAAGTGGCTTGCCCCAAACTCAGAGGGATTGTGTTACATTGGAAGAGTGTTACCGGAAGTAATAACCATTACCCATGATAGAATGAAAGACGTTCACCGCAATGCTCAAGCTCCTTACACTCACACCCATTACGAACACATTGTAAAGAGACACCTTATAGATAGGACAGAGCATGCAGCCTCTGATTTGATCCACAAATCCACCGGGATTCAACTCCTGCTCGCGCTAGATATCACCCGTACCGCCAGAGGAGTTATAAATTTTAGGTATATTACCGCGCTAGCGAACCTGATAGACAATATCACCGAGATGTATGATGACACCTTTAGGTATACTGGGAGAGAATTGCAAGCTTACAAAACGGAACTGATCCAGCACAGGATGGTTATCAATTACATCACAGCAGTGACAGGAGGGTATTGTGTCACCCTAGCAACTCAGTATGGTGTGAAGTGTTGTACGTATATCACAAACAGCACTGAGGACCCAACCGAGGTCATAGATCAAAAGATGGACGATATCTTGCAATTGAAGTGGGAGTTCCGAAGGAGACACAACCTTACCCTTGCTTCTGTGGGTAATGAACTGACCGGCTGGGTATCATGGTTGAACCCACGAAATTGGTTCTCAGGTTTAGGAGAATGGGCTCAAAATGTTATCGTTGCTGTAGGGAAATTCCTCTTATGTATCCTAGGAGTTGTCATAATGATTGGTTTGATATTCAGATGTGTTCGAATTTTAATGAATTGCAAGCGAAGTACCAAATTGATGAGTTTGAGGAGCGAGGGCATTGTAACAACAACTAGTTTAATTTATGACCCATCAATCGAGACAGTGTTGTGATAAGACGTGATTCCACGGTCCGTTTCTTTCACCCGTTTCTCCTTTGTTTTTCTCCAAGGTAAAAAGACACCCACTCGGAAGAAGAATTTGATGACCCATTATACAGACCATTGATGAACTTTGTCACAGCCATTTGATGAACTGTTAGAGACTTTAATTTTTATGGACACTTGAAGAGCTTTGCTTGCCACACAGCAAAGATACAGCAATCCGGACAAGACTTCAACAAGACATCAACAAGACTCCAACAGATGCCCAAGGACGACCATATATATATATATTCATACGAATGCATTTATAACGCATGTTTCTTATCTTCATCTCTTCTATCTTCAGGTAGTGGCACACATAGTCGACAGGTGATATAGACACATATATTAGCACTCACATATTTTCCCCCTTCATGTATCATCAACTAATGTGCACCCCATTTGTTGGAACTAAAAGCCGAAAAGAGCTCGGTAGAGTTTGTTAGCCCACTTACAGACCCTTAATACGGGATAAGTAGGATTCAATGTATACTTCGCAATACCTTGAAGCTTATTTTTAGAACATGTACGGCACGATGATACATGACCCCTCAGACATGGATTTCATACATACATGCTTTTTACTATCTCACTAGGTCATACATTTCCCACCTTCTCCTCTCCTCCCTACTCCCAATCATAATAAGGTATTTCATGGTAATATATATTTTTCTGCTTAATTGTTTAGAAAGTGGCAGTTATTGTTGACTGCCAAAGGGTGGACTGTCAAAGTCGAAAAATATCCTGATACATATGCCTTGTACTAACCCCTCATGCACATGCCCGCTGCACGTGCACACGCTCTGCCGTGCGTGCACATATCCGCAATTTGCGTAAAGATCGCTCCGGCGATCACGCACGGTGTATGCGCATTTACGGTAGAGTTTGTAAGCGTCTAGCGTGCGACTCGATCATAACATATTTAACTCATATAGCGTATATTATAGATAATATTCCCCTTAACAATGTCAGCAAGTATGTTTAGTTTAAACGGTTCCTGGACAGGGGAATTCCTCTTTGCATGATAGGAAGGGTCAGATAAAGGTTGAATGGTGGTGTCTAGTATCCAGCTGTAGAGTATTTTAATAGTAACATTTCGGTGTTGGTTAGGAAGAGATTGCTCGCTCCTGCGTATAGTTATGTACAAAAGTAGTTTATAGACATTTACTGTATTTGCTGTTCATTATCCATGCGGCGGGAATCCTGAGGATACCTCCCACCTGAGCAGTTGAAGAAAGGCACAGCCCACCTGTTCGAACCCACCTATGACCTTTTGTTATAATGCAGAGACACATTCCTGTGTCCAATGAACTATGAGATTATAGGGACCATTGTATTGTTACTGTATGTTGTGTATATAAAGACCACCATTGCCTGTCCAGTCACTCACTCTCTCTGCAAGGTTTTCACATTGAAGGCTGAGGGCTGGATCCAGGACGCGCTTGCGAATCATTCCCACGTGTGTAAGTTCTCTGTAGCCATTTTGTTATCCTCTGTGTTTGCCATTTGTTCTCATTGTGTACTCATTCTGTTTGCTTGTGTTTGCGATCGTTCGCTATTGTTCATATTATTCCTTGTTATTCTGTTTAGATTTTGATGTTAGTTTTGTAGTGTATAAGCTGTATTGTTTTCCCCTTTTTACTCTAAAAGAATTATCCACGAAGGTGTTAGAGCCTGAGTGGTTTTTAAATCCAAACCAGGTCTTGTGTTTTTTATCATCAATAGTTTTTATTGAGTTTTTTTTTTTCATTGCAAACAGGGGTACAAAAGGAAGAGAGAGGGGGGGGGAGTAGGTACATAAACATATAAGAGAACGTTACAGTAGACATGTGCAAATAAATGCAAACAGTTCAAAGTCGATCACACAAGTACATCGTAAGGAAAACAAAAAAGAAAGGCATTTACCGAGATGGAAGGACGGCAAAATGGGCTCAGGTCTTGTGTTTTCACTAGTTACTGTAAAGGGTTTTCTTAGCGTCTCAATCGCTCAAACAGCTTTTCATATTATCAAGGTTAATAAGCATTACATCATTATAGTATTACATTGCCAAGGTTTAAAGAGTAAGCATACCCTTACGGTGTGTTGTTACTAAGGGTTACTGTGTAACATTCCGTGAGCGTACGTGTCGCTCGTGCGTCGCGCCCACGGCCTAGTGTCTGCTACCCTAAGTGCGTACCCTTACGGTACTCAGTGCGCCAATAGCGTACTTAGTCCGTAATAGAATATAGCTTAATGTTTATAGGTAATAACTGACATTATCACAACAGTAGGAATGCAGGTAATACTCCATATAATCATATATTCAACCACACAAAGAAGGGGGCGTAGCCCCCTACGACGGTGTGAAGAGCGCCCGTAGGGCGCGATGAAGCACCTAGTAATGTAATATGGTGCTGTGTACTATCGGTGATAGGGGGGGGGCTGTGTGATATGTAACGTGCTACCGGGTGTAATATTAGGGGGGGGGGGGGAATTGTGCTGTGTATAATATAATGTAATATGGTGCTGTGTACTATCTGTGATATGGGGGGGGGGGGGCTGTGTGAAATGTAATGTGCTACTCGGTGTAATATTGTGGGGACTGTGTAGGCTGTGTATAATTTAATGAAATATGGGTCCGGGTGTACTGGCTGTAATATGGGGGACTGGGGCTATGTATAATGTAATGCAGTGGTAAAGTGGGGCGGAACTGCTTTCCGTCACCTCTAATTGCAGGCGCAACCAGTTCCGCCTCCGCCCAGCCACAGCATCAGGTCCCTGCTGCATTGTAATGGTGGCAGTGGCCGCCAGCCAATCCCGGCTCGCGGACCGGCTGCAGCACCAATCAAAAATAGGGGCAGCTTTTTAAAATCTGGCGTGAGCCAATCACGGCTCGCGGACCGCCAGCCAATGAGAAGCTGTCAAGTGGCAGCTTCTCATTAGCTGGCGGTCCGGGAGCCGTAAAATGGAGTTCTGCCTGCAGTAATCTGCAAAAGGGAGCTCTGTGGCCACGCCACTTCCCCATGAAGCCACACCCCTTCATTTTTGGCACACACGCACCTACGGCACACACTTGCCCAGTTTTTATATAGGGGGGTACCGATGCTGTTTCTTGCACACACTGCTAAAAAAAAATGTCTATTTAAGGCACTGACTGGGGCTATGTATAATGCAATGTTATGTGGTACCGGGTGTGGGTGTGGTATTGAAAGTCGACAGTAACTAGGTCGACAATGTCTAGGTCGACCACTATTGGTTGACAGTAACTAGGTCGACAGGGTTTCTAGGTCGACAGGGTCTTTAGGTCGACATGTTCTAGGTCGACAGGTCAAAAGGTCGACATGAGTTTTTAATGTTATTTTGGTGTCGTTTTCTTCGTAGAGTGACCGGAAACCCCAATTAGTGCACCGCGTCCCCTCGCATGGCTCGCTTCGCTCGCCATGCTTCGGGCATGGTGCCTTCGCTCCGCTACCATTTCGCTCGGCACAGATTACCGTTCCAATTGTAGTCCACGTGGATCGTTAAGTATGAAAAGGTTCAAAAAAAAGAAAAAAATTGTGAAAAACTCATGTCGACCTTTTGACCTGTCGACCTAGAACATGTCGACCTAAAGACCCCGTCGACCTAGACACCCTGTCGACCTAGTTACTGTCGACCAATAGTGGTCGACCTAGACATTGTCAACCTAGTTACTGTCGACTTTCAGTCCGGATCCCACCGGGTGTACTGGCTGTAATATGGGGGAGTGAGGCTGTGTATAATGTAATGTAATATGGTACTGGGTACAATATGGGGAGGGGGGCTGTGTATAATATAATGTATTATATGCTGTGTGTACTGGGTGTAATATACTGTCCGTTTCTTCTCAGAAATGTGCACGGTATTATGATTTAGTGCACCTGTATTATTACTCTAGTGTACCTATAGTATTACCCTATTTTTTATTATTATTTTTTGCTGCTTTTAGTACTAATTTTCACCTGCCATTGCAGGACACACCCCTGAGCAGTGGCGTAACTACTGCCCCCGCAGCCCTCGCGGTGGCTTGGAGGCGCAGGGCTGCGGGGGGCGCCGCCACTGATTTAGAGCAGATTGACATGCGGACAAGCCGTCCGCATGTCAGACTGCTGTCTCCCTCCTTTCCTAGCCGCTGCTGTGAAGGAGGGACACGGAGGGCACAGCGCGCGCCTCTCCTGTGTCCCTCCTGCGTCTCCGGCGGGTCTATTAAATGAAGTGCCCGTTCGTGAGCTCTGATTGGCTCACGAACCGGCACTTCATTCAACAGACACGCCAGAGACGCAGGAGGGACACAGAAGAGGCACGCGCTGTGCTCTCCGTGTCCCTTCTTCACAAAAGAGCGGGGCGGAGCTGTACCTGGCACTGGGGGAGGGGGAACATATTTGGCACTTGGGGGGGCATATGTGGCACTGAGGGGTATATGTGTACCTGGCACTTGGGGGGGGGCATATTTGGCATTGGGGGCATGTGTGTACCTGGCACTGGGGGCATATGTGGCACTGGGAACACAGCCCTAGCAACAAGCATTACCCTCTAGCAACGAGCATGACACCCAGTGCATGAAACCCCTGGCAACGAGCATGGAACCAAGAGCATGAAACCCCTGGCAACGAGCATGACCCCCAGTGCATGAAACCCCTGGAAACGAGCATGACACCCTGACCATGAAAACCCCTGGCACCGTACATGGAACCAAGAGCATGAAACCCCTGGCAACGCTCAGGTAATTTAAAAGTAATTAGAAGCCTTACTGTAGGACTTAATGTGTAATGGGCATTGCGGTGTGTGTCATAATGTGTCACAGGCATTACGGTGTGTGGCATACTATATCACGGGCATTGTGGTATGTGGTATAATGTCTCAGGGGCATAATGTATAACGGGCATTGCAGTGTGTGGCATAGGGTATAACGGGCATCGCGGTATGTGTCACAGGCATTACGGTGTGTGGTATTCTATATCACGGGCATTGTGGTATGTGGTATAATGTCTCAGGGGCATTGCAGTGTGGCATAATGTATAACGGGCATTGCGTTGTGTGGCATAGGGTATAACGGGCATTGCGGTATATGTGACAGGCATTACGGTGTGTGGTATACTATATCATGGGCATTGTGGTATGTGGTATAATGTCTCAGGGTCATTGCAGTGTCTGGCATAATGTATCACGGACATTGCGGTGTGTGTCATAATGTGTCAGGCATTACGGTGTGTGGTATACTATATCACGGGCATTGTGGTATGTGGTATAATGTCTCAGGGTCATTGCGGTGTGTGTCATAATGTGTCACAGGCATTGTATGTGCTATAATGTATCAGGGGCATTGCAGTGTGTAGCATAATGTATAACGGGCATTGCGATTCCTGTCATAATGTGTCACAGGCATTACGGTGTGTGGCATAATGTGTCGGGGGCATTATGGTGTGTTGCATATTGTGTCATGTTATTGCGTGTGGCATAATGTCTAAGGGCCATTGCAGTATGTGGCATAATGTATACTGGGCATTACTATAAGGAGGAAAAATTACAAATAATGTAAGGGGCATGAATCAGGATTATTTTTCTTTCCTGTGGTGGCTAACGTCTGGGCGTGCAGGTTGCAAAACTGGGGTATAAGGTAGTATTTTCCTGCAATACCACGCCCCTTTATGTGAAACCACACCCATTTCAACAAAGCCACGCCCCTTTTGGCTTGGGAAAGAAACATTTCTAGTTACGCCACTGCCCCTGAGTGTCAATAAATACGCTAATAGGTAGTCCTCAACACGCACTTTGGGCGAAGCATGCCACTCCCCCCCCCCCTTCCCCCCCTCAACGGCACGCCACGCTTTGTGTGGCGTATTCTGCTGCCTGGAATCTCCCTGAAACTAGTTTTCAAAAGTAGGCAAGTATGAGTTATATATATATAGATATTTGTGTGT
Source organism: Pseudophryne corroboree (assembly GCF_028390025.1). Lineage (NCBI taxonomy): Eukaryota > Metazoa > Chordata > Amphibia > Anura > Myobatrachidae > Pseudophryne > Pseudophryne corroboree. Next base: position 53,431,187 of record NC_086454.1, read on the forward strand.
ATAGGTGTATTTAAAGGTATATATATGTATATATATATACATTTTTTTATAATAATTGCTGGGGTAAAGTTATTCCTTCTCATGTGCTGAGCAGCAGTGACAAGATGTTTTCAAATCCTCAAGAGGATTCCGAGTGTTTATTCTTTTCCCGCCGTGGATAGAATAAAGTGAGAGTCACCCCCTGTTCTGCACGGGTCCCTCTCACAAAGGATCGTATGCAGGAAGATATGTGATACTCTAATTATGTGTCCACGTGTACGTTGATTATACTTGCATTACGTGCGCATGGGGGAGTAGTTGTATGCAGGGTACTCCTTAAGTTGGGTCATATCTATAACATTGCAGCAGACTGCCGTGCGATCACAAGTAGGGAGGCCAATCCCGGGCCGTTTTTTCAATCCCGGGATTCGGGATTGAAAAACGCTAAATCCCGGGATTTCTGGGATCCCGGGATTGCAGTAGGGATCAGTGAAGGTTGTAGGGAGCAGCGCTGGAGGGAGGGTGTAGGTAGCGGTGCGGGAGGTAGGGAGGGTGTAGGTAGCGGTGCGGGACTCGGGAGGGAGGGTGTAGGTAGCGGTGCGGTAGGGAGGGAGGGTGTAGATAGCAGTGCAGGAGAAAGGGAGGGTGTAGGTAGCGGTGCAGGACTCGGGAGGGAGAGTGTAGGCAGCGGTGCAGGAGGGTGTAGGTAGCGGCGCGGGAGGGAGGGTTGGTAACATCGCGGGAGGGAGGGTTGGTAGCGTCGCGGGAGGGAGGAAGGCTGTAGAGAGCACTGCACGGAGGGAGGGAGGGTGTAAGTCATACTACTTACTATTAGGCGGGCGGAAACCATGGACACACTGAACGCGGTGGCATTTCAAATGAAGCACCGGCCGCCAGCCAACCAGAGCTGCCGGACCGGCAGCCAATCAGGGAAGCGGCCGCAGCAGTCGCTCCTGACTGGCTGCCGCTGCTGTGGCAGCTTCCCTGGCTGGCTGCTGGTCCGCCAGCTCTGATTGTCTGTCGGCCGGCGCTACATTTGAGATGCCGCCGCGTTCAGCTAGTCCATGGCTGCCGCCCGCCTAATAGTAGTAAGTAGTATTACTTACACCCACCCTCCCGCACATGTAATCCCGTGAATCCCGGGATTGGAGGCTCCAATCCCGGGATTTAAATCCCGGCATTTTTGGGCCCAAATCCCGGGATCCCGCCGATCCTGATCCCGGGGTTGGCCTCCCTAATCACAAGGGATATAGGACTCTTGGGTTCGCGTGCCAATTCCATGGCTGTCTCGACTAGGACGGCGTTGTGGATTCACCAGTGGAATGCTGAGGCTGACTCCGAGAAGAACTGGAGTCTCTTCCTTATGAAGGTGAAACCTGGTTTGGGGATGGCCTTGTTAAGTTGATCTCGTCAGATACCACTGGTAAGTCTACCTTCTTGCCCTATGTTCCCTCACAACGGTTGGTGACGCATTATTGTAGGATGCAGTCATTTCGACCGAATAGATATGGATTTCCCTTTCTTTGCAGGTAGAGGAAGGTGAAAAGGTAAGAGGTCAGCAGTCTTTTCAAGTTCGCAGAAGCAGAAATCATCCTCTGTTTCTGCCACATCCACCGCATGACGCTGGGTCTATCTTGCGGGAGCCCACACCGGTGGGACCACGTATAATACTCTTCAGTCAGTCCTGGAACGGACATGGACCAGTGAGTTTAAGAATAGAGTATCAAGGGGGACATACTGCAGTTTCCAGACGTTTCCCCTCACCGATTTTTTAAAATAGACCTTACCGATTCTCCTCTGGACGGGGAGGTAGTATGCGACGCCATACAAGAGTTGTGTCAGGATCAGGTCACTGTCCTGCTGTCCCAGTCACACAAAAAAAAAGAAGAAGCTGTTATTCAAGCTTTTTCGTGCTCCCGAGGCTGGACGGCTCGGTCGGAACAATCCTATCTCTAAAATCCCAAAATATTTCTACTTAAGAAGTTGAACTACAAGCTGGAATCTCTCAGGGCAGGGATCTCCAATCTGAAAAAGGAGAAAGGGGGTCTAATTACGGTTTCTTCCGCATTAGGCTTACCTGGGTTTGCTGTTCAGGATTGTCATTACCAATTCACCGGAGTGATGGCGGTATGATGGTTTTCCTTCGATAGTGAAAGAGTCATTATTATTCTGTACTGGGATGCTCTCCTGATTACGGCGAGGTCAAGAAACCAAGTGGTGCAAAACGTTGCTTTCTCCCTGACAGTTCTTCAACAAAGTGGTTGGCTCCTGAACTTGCCAGAATCACTGTTGATCCCAAAGACGCGGTTGTCAGTATTGGAAATACTGTTAGATACAGAACTGTTGAGTCCAGTGGAAAAAGCTCTGAGGATCCAGAGTCGGGTCAGATCTGCAACAGGGTCAATCCATCATTACATTCCGTTGATGAAAAAGATGGTTGCGGCCTACGAGGCCATTCAGTGAGCAGGTTAAATGCCAGAGTGTTTTTAGCGGGACAAAGTGGTCCGGTTTTCACCTGGGATAATCCTGTTTTTTCAAGACCAGAATTTCACTCCTGTGGTAGCGGCGCAGTTCTCAAAAGCGCAGGTTCGGGTTCCAGGATTGGATCCTAGGGACCACGGATGCATGCCTTAGAGGCGGGGGAGCTATCACACAGGAGGAAAACTTCCAAGAAAGAGGGTCAAGTTAGGATACTTGTCACCACATTAACGGTCTAGAGGTAAGGGCCGTTTATAACGGTTTTCTACAAACAAAAACCGAAGCAGCAATGGCAGAAGCCAGAAAGATTTTCCGCTGGGCGACGAAAATCATATGCGCGCTCTGTCAGCGATGTTCGTTCCAGGAGTGGACAACTGGGAAGCAGGCTTCCTCGGCAGACACGTTCTCCATCCAGGAGAGTGGTGTCTTCATCCAGAGGTTTTCACAGAAGTGACAAGTCGTTGAGGGATCCTAAAATAGACAAGATGGCGTCTCGCCTCAATAAGAAGCTTCAGAGATATTGTTACAGGTCAAGGGACCCTCAAGCAATAGCAGTGGATGCCCTAATGACTCCGTGGGGGTTTCAGTCGGTCTATGCGTCCCCTCCGCTTCCATTCTTTTTCCAAAAAATGCTAAAGTTCATAAGAAGAACAAAGGTTCAGGTGATCCTCATTGTTCCAGACTGGTCTAAGAGGACCTGGTATCCGGCCCTTCAGGTGAACGCCGGATCCTAGCCGAGAGGATATTTCCAGTGAAATCATCCCTACTTTTCTTCAGACCAGTAGAGGAGTAACGTAAAAATATTACCACCGTATTTGGAGAAAGTATGTGATTTGGTGCGAATCCAAGAAGGCTTTTACGGAAGATTCCAGTGGGATCGTTTTCTCCTTTTTTTCACAAGATGGTGTGGATGCGGGTCTTAAGTTGGGCTCGATTAAGGTTCAGATTCAGCCTTATCGGTTTTATTAAAAAAAAAAAAAAAATTGGCCTCCTTTACAAAAGTTCGAACTTTCGTAAAAGGAGTGTTACACATCCAACCTCCCTTTGTGCCCCCCCTGGAGCTCTATGGGGTCTTAACGTGGTGTTGCAGTTCCGGCAATCTCATTGTTTTGAACCTTTAAGTAAGGTAGAGTTGTAATTCGTCACTTGGAAAGTGGTCAGGCTGTTGGCATTGGCATCCGCAAGGCGGGTGTCTGAATCAGCGGCTTTGTCCTACAAGTGCCCCTATTTAATCTTCCATACGGATGGAGCGGAGTTGAGAACTCGTCAGCAATTTTCTGCCAAAAGTGGTTTCATTGTTTCACATGAACCAACCTATTGCGGTGTCAGTGGCTACTGAAGTCTTGACAGAATAGAAGTCTCTCGATGTGGTCAGAGCTTTGAAAATTGATGTCGCCAGAACGGCTCAGATTAGGACAACGGAGGCTCTGTTTGTCCTGTATGATCCCAACAAGATTGGGGCTCCTGCTTCCAAGCAGACTATTGCACGCTGGATCTGTAATATGATTCGGCAGGCTCATTCTACGGCTGGATTGCCGTTACCGAAATCGGTGAAGGCCCATTCTACCAGAAAGCTGGGCTCATCCTGGGCGGCTGCCCGGGGGGTCTTGGCATTACAGCTTTGCCGAGCAGCTACTTGGTCGGGTTCAAACACTTTTGCAAAGTTTTACAAGTTTGATACCCTGGCTAAGGAAGACCTCTTGTTTGGTCAATCTGTGCTGCAGAGTCATCCGCACTCTCCCGCCCGTTCTAGAGCTTTGGTATAAACCCCATGGTTCTTGTGCGTCCCCAGCATCCTCTAGGATGTATGAGAAAAATAAGAATTTACTCACCGGTAATTCTATTTCTCGTAGTCCGTAGTGGATGCTGGGTACTCCATAAGGACCATGGGGAATAGACGGGCTCCGCAGGAGACTGGGCACTCTTTAAAGAAAGATTAGGTACTACATCTGGTGTGCACTGGCTCCTCCCTCTATGCCTCTCCTCCAGACCTCAGTTAGGGAAACTGTGCCCGGAAGAGCTGACATTACTAGGAAAGGACTTGGAATCCAGGGTAAGACTCATACCAGCCACACCAATCACACCGTACAACTTGTGATAACTATACCCAGTTAACAGTATGAACAATAGCTGAGCCTCATTCAACAGATGGCTCAGAACAATAACCCTATAGTTAAGCAATAACTATATACAAGTATTGCAGAAGTCCGCACTTGGGACGGGCTCCCAGCATCCACTACGGACTACGAGAAATAGAATTACCGGTGAGTAAATTCTTATTTTCTCTGACGTCCTAGTGGATGCTGGGTACTCCGTAAGGACCATGGGGATTATACCAAAGCTCCCAAACGGGCGGGAGAGTGCGGATGACTCTGCAGCACCGAATGAGCAAACTCAAGGTCCTCCTCAGCCAGGGTATCAAACTTGTAGAATTTTGCAAACGTGTTTGACCCCGACCAGGTAGCAGCTCGGCAAAGTTGTAATGCCGAGACCCCTTGGGCAGCCGCCCAAGAAGAGCCCCCTTCCTCGTGGAATGGGCTTTTATTGATTTAGGATGCGGCAGTCCAGCCGCAGAATGTGCAAGTTTAATCGTGCTACAGATCCAGCGAGCAATAGTCTGCTTAGAAGCAGGAGCACCCAGCTTGTTGGGTGCATGCAGAATAAACAGCGAGTCAGTATTTCTGACTCTAGCCGTCCTGGAAACATAGATTTACAGGGCCCCGACTACGTCCAGCAACTCGGAATCCTCCAAGTCCCGAGTAGCCGCAGGCACCACAATAGGTTGGTTCAAATGAAACGCTGATACCACCTTAGGGAGAAATTAACAACGTCTGAACTTCAGGCAGCGTCTTTCCTAGCCTTTATCAGCGTAGGAATCACTTCATCTGGAACGCCCTTTTCCGTTAGGATCCGGCGTTCAACCGCCAAGCCTTCAAACGCAGCCGCGGTAAGTCTTGGAACAGACAGGGCCCCTGCAGTAGCAGGTCCTGTCTGAGAGACAGAGGCCATGGGTCCTCCGAGATCATTTCTTGTAGTTCTGGGTACCAAGTTCTTCTTGACCAATCCGGAACTACGAGTATAGTTCTTACTCCTCTCTTACTTACTATCCTCAGTACCTTGGGTATGAGAGGAAGAGGAGGGAACACATAAACCGACTGGTACAACCACGGTGTCACTAGTGCGTCCACAGCTATCGCCTGAGGGTCTCTTGACCTGGCGCAATACTTTTTTAGCTTTTTGTTGAGGCGGGACGCCATAATGTCCACCTGTGGCCGTTCCCAACGGTTCACAATCTGCGTGAAGACTTCTGGATGAAGTCCCCACTCTCCCGGGTGGAGGTTGTGCCTGCTGAGGAAGTCTGCTTCCTAGTTTTCCACACCCGGAATGAACACTGCTGACAGTATTAGCACGTGATACTCCGCCCATCGGAGAATCCTTGTGGCTACTGTCAACGCCATCCTGCTTCTTGTGCCGCCTTGTCGGTTTACATGGGCGACAGCCGTGATGTTGTCTGACTGAATCAGCACCGGCTGGTTTTGAAGCAGGGGTTCTGCTTGACTTAGGGCATTGTAAATGTCCCTTAGGTCCAGAATATTTATGTGTAGGGAAGTCTCCTGACTCGACCATTGTCCTTGGAAGTTTCTTCCCTGAGTGACTGCTCCCAAACCTCGGAGGCTTGCATCCGTGGTCACCAGGACCCAGTCCTGAATGCCGAATCAAACAAAAATAATTGAAGCGCTATACAACCAGAATACATTTTGTAAATTTAATATCACAATTAGACAACACATATACAAACAACACTAAACACACGGCCGGTGTATAAAATACTAAAAATAGCAATTGCTTCAAAGAATGGTTATTACTAAGCAGCCTACCATCGGAAATACTCAAACATCTTCTATAATGATTATAAGGCACCCAAATATTTAGACCTCATTTGTTAATTGGTAAGTGCACATTAGCAATTAATTAATCATAACTCAGATGTATCCTGTTGGTCATCCGTTAATTGAAACCACAGTCCAGATCGAACACTGTGCAAACAGTCACTGCACGTGGATATTAGATCATGTCCACAGCTATTAATTACTTCATGCATGCATCGATGTATATTAGCCTTTTTAATCAAGCCCAAAGCAGAACTTGTTGCGTGATGGAATGTCAAATCACGATTAGTATGGATCCAAATTAGTGCCTTTAGTGCAGTTATATTTATTAGTAATTAGCAGTTAGCAGGCACTGTTATCTTAGTATATGACCCGTCAGCGCGGGTTGATAATGGACACTGGAATCTTGGTTGGCTTACTGTGCATGGATCATCACCAGTGACTGCAGAATCCAGGCGATCCCCCCCTCCAGTGGCTGAAAGTGCTGTATACCGCAATGGCTTATCCGGGGTCCAGCCACACCAAGTCCGTTTGTTTGATGTCCCACCAATGGTCAGAAGGTCACAGCCGTGCATAAAGTACAACCTCTACGCGTTTCTCCGCCTTTCAACTCGGCGGCTTCCTCAGGAGTAATGATACCAGTGCTCCCGTCTGTTCATTTAAATAGCAAATCCTTCCTCAATTTCCGGGCACTCTAGCATCACACACGCGCATTCCATGCGCTTCACTTGCGTGTCACCGCTCATCAGTTTCTACATACCATTAATTAATACATGTGCACTACGTGCACGCCATCTGTCCTATCGCTAATAATACATGTATAATTCATATATAGCATATACGGTTGATGGTTAGGCCCAATTATATTTTTCCAATGGTAAATTAATATCCTTCATATCAACACATATCTGACAGACTTCTCTAATCATTTAAAACATTCCTTATTGTATGTAAAAATTATTATAATCCTGAATCTTGCTGGTAATCTCTCCACGCTACCTATATATGTGGCTAAGTATACTAGTTAATCTAAAATCATCTATTAACAATACATAAAAACCACTTGTATGTCGGAGAGGAGATACTTCTCACCGATACACACCGTGGCTTAATACATAGGGAATTCCCCCTATTATAGCACATGATGTCAATGACCAAACATAAATAACTTAATCTGAAATAAAATAATATATATTTTTTTCCTAATCCATCAGTTGATTAATAGAACCATCTTTCTGATCCAATGATCACCAACCACCAGGTATATACTCAATAATTTAACACCAATAATTGATACTGTCACAACCCCAAGAATTCAAAAATTATTATTATCTTGGTTTGAGGCATATTAGATACCATCCTTGATCTGAGGCATATTAGATACTCCGTATGAGAGACTTATTAATAAATATTATTTAACTCCACCGTGTCATTCAAACCATACGGTACCAGTGTCCCCAACCGGAATATCCAGTATGCCTCTCTCTTACAGAGGAGGCCATATCGATCCCCTCCTCGAGCTGTTTTTCTTATCTGTTCAATACCAAACATCTGGATATTACTTATATTCCCAAATTCACAACTTGCGATATGGGCATAGAGACTTTGTTTCCTTGTTTTATTCACTATATTTCTCTTATGTTCCATCAATCTATCATGTACAGCTCTGGTAGTCCGGCCCACATATTGTTTCTTACAACCACAGATCAGTAAATAAATCACAAACGAAGACTTACAATTAATAAAATCCTTAATATCAAACGACTCTCCTGTATTTGAGGACTCAAAAGTAGTCACTTTCCGATGACAAAAAGAACAAGTCTGGCATCTAGTATTCCCACACTTGTGGAAGCCTAAAGGTTTCTCTGGTAGCCAACTTGCTGTATTATTGACAGATGCCACATTCTTCATGTGGCTTGGTGCCAACCTTAATTTAAGATTATCAGACCTTCTAAACGTTACTTTATCACTACACCCGGACCCACCATTCAAGATATCATCCATTTTTAATATTGTATGATTTTTCTTAATGATCTTTCTGATTTCATAAGCATGTGAATTGTACTTGGTGACAAAATTGATCGACCTATTATTCCCCCCTATCCGAGGTGCATCTCCTTCCTTTACCAACTTTCCTTGTAATAACTGAACCCTATCAATCTGACAAACCTCTCTGTATGCCTTATTGACTATGTCAAGAGGATAACCTTGTTCATGAAATGATGTTTTCAATTTTTCTGCCTGATAATGAAACTTTTCCATAGAGGAGCTATTTATTTTGAGTCTAATGAACTGACCCTTAGGTATGTTATCTCGCCATTTCTGTAAATGGCTACTCTCATAATTCAGATAACGACCTTGATCAACTTCTTTAATAAAAGTACAAGTCTTTAGTTCATCACCCACAACCTCTAGAGCGATATCCAGATAAGAAATACTAGTCAAACTATAAGTGTAAGTGAACTTTAAACCAAAACAGTTAGTGTTTAAATTGGTCAAAAAAGTAATAAGTGACTCCTCACACCCACCCCAAATAAAAAACAGATCGTCTGTAAACCGACAGTAGAGGACGAGATCCGCGCCGAGCCCGCCCCCCCCCTCCCCCCCCCATGTTCCTGCTCAAAGCGGCCCATGTATAGGTTTGCGAAACTCGGCGCGAATCTCGTCCCCATCGCTGTTCCTTTCTGTTGTAAATAACACCTCGAATTAAAAATAAAATAATTGTGATGAAGTATAAATTCAATGGACTGTTTTAGAAATTCACATAATTCTGCTGTTACTGATCGATCTGCCTTTAAATAATGCTCAACTGCAACCACACCTAAATCCTGTGGAATATTTGAATAAAGTGCCTCTACATCGGGCGTATAAGAGACAGCAGTGTGTAGGAGTTGATGGGGGATACAGGAGACAGCAGTGTGTAGGAGTTGGGGGGGTATAGGAGAAGGGGGGATACAGTAGACATGGGTATTGGTGATGGTGGTATAAGAGACAGCAGTGTGTAGGAGTTGATGGGGGATACAGGAGACAGCAGTGTGTAGGAGTTGGTGGAGATATTGGAGATGGGGGGATACAGGAGACATGGGTATTGGTGACGGGGGTATAAGAGACAGCAGTGTGTAGGAGTTGATGGGGGATACAGGAGACAGCAGTGTGTAGGAGTTGGGGGGTATAGGAGAAGGGATACAGGAGACATGGGTATTGGTGACGGGGGTATAAGAGACAGCAGTGTGTAGGAGTTACATAGAAACATAGAATTTGATGGCACATAAGAACCACTTGGCCCATCTAGTCTGCCCCTTTTTTTTTTTTTTATCCTTTAGGCAATCTCAACCCTTGGTGGGGGTATTGGAGATGAGGGGATACAGGAGCCAGCAGTGTGTAGGAGTTGGGGGTATAGGAGAAGGGGGGATACAGAAGACATGGGTATTGGTGACGGGGGTATAAGAGACAGCAGTGTGTAGGAGTTGGGGGGTATAGGAGAAGGGGGGATACAGGAGACATGGGTATTGGTGACAGGGGTATAAAAGAAAGCAGTGTGTTTGAGTTGGGGGATATAGGAGAAGTGGGGATACAGGAGACATGGGTATTGGTGACGGGGGTATAAAAGAAAGCAGTGTGTTTGAGTTGGGGGGTATAGGAGAAGGGGGGATACAGGAGACATGGGTATTGGTGACAGGGGTATAAAAGAAAGCAGTGTGTTTGAGTTGGGGGGTATAGGAGAAGTGGGGATACAGGAGACATGGGTATTGGTGAGTGGGGTACAGGAGATAGCAGTGTGTAGGAGTTGGGGGTATAGGAGAAGGGGGGATACAGAAGACATGGGTATTGGTGACGGGGGTATAAGAGACAGCAGTGTGTAGGAGTTGGGGGGTATAGGAGAAGGGGGGATACAGGAGACATGGGTATTGGTGACGGGGGTATAAAAGAAAGCAGTGTGTTTGAGTTGGGGGGTATAGGAGAAGTGGGGATACAGGAGACATGGGTATTGGTGAGTGGGGTACAGGAGATAGCAGTGTGTAGGAGTTGGTGGGGGTATTGGTGAGAGGGGTATAAGAGACAGCAGTGTGTAGGAGTTGGGGGTCTAGGAGAAGGGGGGATACAGGAGACATGGGTATTGGTGACGGGGGTATAAGAGACAGCAGTGTGTAGGAGTTGGGGGGTATAGGAGACATGGGTATTGGTGACGGGGGTATAAGAGACAGCAGTGTGTAGGAGTTGGGGGTATAGGAGAAGGGGGGATACAGGAGACATGGGTATTGGTGACGGGGGTATAAGAGACAGCAGTGTGTAGGAGTTGGGGGGTATAGGAGAAGGGGGGATACAGGAGACATGGGTATTGGTGACAGGGGTATAAAAGAAAGCAGTGTGTTTGAGTTGGGGGGTATAGGAGAAGTGGGGATACAGGAGACATGGGTATTGGTGACGGGGGTATAAAAGAAAGCAGTGTGTTTGAGTTGGGGGGTATAGGAGAAGGGGGGATACAGGAGACATGGGTATTGGTGACAGGGGTATAAAAGAAAGCAGTGTGTTTGAGTTGGGGGGTATAGGAGAAGTGGGGATACAGGAGACATGGGTATTGGTGAGTGGGGTACAGGAGATAGCAGTGTGTAGGAGTTGGGGGTATAGGAGAAGGGGGGATACAGAAGACATGGGTATTGGTGACGGGGGTATAAGAGACAGCAGTGTGTAGGAGTTGGGGGGTATAGGAGAAGGGGGGATACAGGAGACATGGGTATTGGTGACGGGGGTATAAAAGAAAGCAGTGTGTTTGAGTTGGGGGGTATAGGAGAAGTGGGGATACAGGAGACATGGGTATTGGTGAGTGGGGTACAGGAGATAGCAGTGTGTAGGAGTTGGTGGGGGTATTGGTGAGAGGGGTATAAGAGACAGCAGTGTGTAGGAGTTGGGGGTCTAGGAGAAGGGGGGATACAGGAGACATGGGTATTGGTGACGGGGGTATAAGAGACAGCAGTGTGTAGGAGTTGGGGGGTATAGGAGACATGGGTATTGGTGACGGGGGTATAAGAGACAGCAGTGTGTAGGAGTTGGGGGTATAGGAGAAGGGGGGATACAGGAGACATGGGTATTGGTGACGGGAGTATAAGAGACAGCAGTGTGTAGGAGTTGGGGGGTATAGGAGACATGGGTATTGGTAACAGGGGTATAAGAGACAGCAGTGTGTAGGAGTTGGGGGTCTAGGAGAAGGGGGGATACAGGAGACATGGGTATTGGTGACGGGGGTATAAGAGACAGCAGTGTGTAGGAGTTGGGGGGTATAGGAGACATGGGTATTGGTAACAGGGGTATAAGAGACAGCAGTGTGTAGGAGTTGGGGGGTATAGGAGACATGGGTATTGGTGACGGGGGTATAAGAGACAGCAGTGTGTAGGAGTTGGGGGTATAGGAGAAGGGGGGATACAGGAGACATGGGTATTGGTGACGGGAGTATAAGAGACAGCAGTGTGTAGGAGTTGGGGGGTATAGGAGACATGGGTATTGGTAACAGGGGTATAAGAGACAGCAGTGTGTAGGAGTTGGGGGGTATAGGAGACATGGGTATTGGTGACGGGGGTATAAGAGACAGCAGTGTGTAGGAGTTGGGGGGTATAGGAGACATGGGTATTGGTGACGGGGGTATAAGAGACAGCAGTGTGTAGGAGTTGGGGGGTATAGGAGACATGGGTATTGGTAACAGGGGTATAAGAGACAGCAGTGTGTAAGAGTTGGGGGTATAGGAGAAGGGGGGATACAAGAGACATGGGTATTGGTGACGGGGGTATAAGAGACAGCAGTGTGTAGGAGTTGGGGGTATAGGAGACATGGGTATTGGTAACAGGGGTATAAGAGACAGCAGTGTGTAAGAGTTGGGGGTATAGGAGAAGGGGGGATACAAGAGACATGGGTATTGGTGACGGGGGTATAAGAGACAGCAGTGTGTAGGAGTTGGGGGGTATAGGAGACATGGGTATTGGTAACAGGGGTATAAGAGACAGCAGTGTGTAAGAGTTGGGGGTATAGGAGAAGGGGGGATACAGGAGACATGGGTATTGGTGACGGGGGTATAAGAGACAGCAGTGTGTAGGAGTTGGGGGTATAGGAGAAGGGGGGATACAAGAGACATGGGTATTGGTGACGGGGGTATAAGAGACAGCAGTGTGTAGTAGTTGTGGGTATAGGACACAGGAGACAGTGGGGTATAGGAGGCTGGTGATACAGAAGGTGGCGCGGGGACGTGCAGGCACTGCCTCCCCTGTCATTAATGATAAATACATATTCTGTGTCATAAGTATCTGCTTTATATTATTATAATCATTGTAACACTTAAATTAGTGTTGCCATTGACAAGCCGCGGGCAGTAAATACTCATTAGAAAGAGCTGGAGAAGTGGCACTAATATAAGTGCCTCGGTGATAGGGACGTGCTTTTAGTCCACATGAAAGCAGGTGTCTGTCAGTGACACAGATGTGATTGGACAGTGGATACATAATTGGATACAGCTGTCCAGTGATGGATCTACTGTCACTAAGAGGGCAGCGGGCTCAGGCAGTGGAGGTGCGAGTTCCGGCGGAGATCCTGTCCCTCCTGAGGCCACACCTCTCCTCTGAGGCCCAACCCCTTTTTATTCTTTGCACGTGACTGCTGTGCTGTGTCTATCACCCTGTTTTCACTTGGACGGCCTGCAACTCCTTGGGTTGATGCCACAGAACCTCACGCAAGCAGCATAGGTAAGTATCTGTGGAGGAGTGGGTGTTATATTACCAGGGGATAAATTAATGTTATCTGGGGAGGTGGGTTGTGTGGTAATAGTTTGTGTGTGGGGATGGGGGGGAATTAACATTATGGGGGTTGTATAGGGGTATTCTGGAGTTATTTGGGCCTTATTACTATGCAACAACAAAAACAAAGGCTGAGCGGGTTCAGTTTTACTCGGTTCTCAAAACGGCATCTTATTGGCTCACGGATGTCACGTGTTTTGGATAGCCAATAAGATGCAGTTTTGAGAACCGAGTAAAACCGAACCCGCTCATCAAAAGGCGCTTAAAATGAATGTCTCCATTTAGTTGTACTGAATGATGTATTTATTTTTAAAAATTAGTATACTGTAAGTTTTAGTTTGTTTAATTTCACTTTTTGGTAATTTTATTTCTTAAGAGGACTAATGAAATGGAAAAATGGGTAAGAAAACCAAACAGAATTTTTCTTTAATACCGAATACCAATATTATTATTAACGTAATTAATGAGCCAGTGAGCCGTTCAAAAGAACCAGCTCCTTTCCGTGAGCTGAACCGTTCAGAGCCGCTCACGGAAAAGAGCCGAGTTGCCCATCTCTAGCGTGGCGCCAGGCCTAGATCCAAGAGGATGCTGTCCCTTCCCGTCATTTAGCACAGTGCGGTAGCGGAGCGGTTCCAATTTAAAAAATGTCGCCTTAGCATAATTTTTCAAATCTAAGATGGCCGTCACGAGCCAATCACAGCTCGCCATGACATCACCCTGCTGGGGAGGGAGCGTGGAAGAGCTCCTGAAGACAGAAGACACTGGAAGCCCTGGGGAGGTGACGGCCATGCAAAAGAACTGCTTAAAGAACACCACTCCCAGGTGAAGACAGAATACGCCAGAAGTCCTGGAGAGGCGGCGGCCATGCAAGAGAGCTTAACGGACGCCGCTCCCAGGTTAAGACCTTGTATAATATATATTTTTTTAGAAGGTGTCGTATTTATTTTAATATATACAGTAGTTTGGGGGGTGTTTAATGTGATGGCAGGGGGACCCCACACGGTTCCTGTATGAATGGTCGACCATGTTATGGTCGACAGTCATTAGGTCGACCACTATTGGTCGACATTGACATGGTCGACATGGACACATGGTCGACACATGAAAATGGTCGACACATGAAAAGGTCGACATGAGTTTTTTAACTTTTTTTGGTGTCGTTTTTTGCGTAAAGTGACTGGGAACCCCAATTAGTGCACCGCGTCCGCTCGCCATGCTTCGGGCATGGTGCCTTCACTCCGCTACCGCTTCGCTCGGCACAGATTACCGTTCCAATCGTAGTCCACGTGGATCGTAAAGTATGGAAAAGTTCTCCAAAAGAAAAAAAAGTAAAAAAACTCATGTCGACCTTTCCATGTGTCGACCTTTCATGTGTCGACCATTTTCATGTGTCGACCACGTGTCCATGTCGACCATGTCAATGTCGACCAATAGTGGTCGACCTAATGACTGTCGACCATAACATGGTCGACCATGTGAACGGATACCACCCCACACGGAGTGTCCCCCCTGCTATGGAATTACCCACCCCCCTGGGTTATAAAAAGTTCACTTGTGTTCTTACTTGCTACCTTCTGATTATCCCGTTAGTTGTGTATTGACTTCCATCTCTCCTAATGACCACACTATCAGGATTCTCCTAGTCTGCTGTACCAGCCTAGTGACAATATGGCATACCAACTCCTAACTTTTCCTGATCATGAAACCTTCCTCAACATCCAGCTACGGATACCTTTACCTTTAATCTTGTGTCAGTGCTGGACAATTGGGGTTATGAATGCCGTACTGCTTATATGGTGTTCTAGGTATTAAACTGAACAGCACTCAGGAAGCCTCAGGTCATTGGGGGTCATTCCGAGTTGATCGCTAGCTGCCGTTGTTCGCTGTGTAGCGATCAGTGAAAAAAAGGCTAATCTGCGCATGCATATGCACCGCAATGCGCATGCGCGTTGTACGGGTACAAAGTCCTTTGTGGTTTTGCACTGGTTCTAGCGATGATTCCAATCGCACAGCCGAACGCAAGGAGATTGACAGGAAGAGGGCGTTTCTGGGTGTCAACTGACCGTTTTCTGGGAGTGTTTGGAAAAACGCAGGCGTGGCTGGGCGTTTGCTGGACGGATATCTAACGTCAATACCGTGTCACTCTTCGCAGCAATCATCGCACAGGATAAGTAACTACAGGGCTGGTCTTGTTCTGCACAAAATGTATTTGCTGCCGCTCGGCTGTACAAGCGTTCGAACTCCTGCAAAGCGAAAATACACCCCTCAGTGGGCGGCGACTATGCATTTGCACGGCTGCTAAAAACTGCTAGCGACGATCAACTCAGAATGACCCCCATTGAGCGGAACACATTGCATTTTGCATGTGTTCTGTGAAACAAAAGATGGTATTATATATGACTGATATCACACTTTTATTTAATTTTTTTATTGGACGTGATTTCTTGAAGGGAGCGTGCAAGAAAAAGACTGAAGTGCTTCCTGAACATGTGCAGAGAGAGTTAGATTTGGGTGTGGTGTGTTCAATCTGCAATCTAATTTGCAGTGTAAAAATAAAGCAGCCAGTATTTACCCTGCACAGAAATAAAATAACCCACCCAAATCTAACTCTTTCTGCACATGTTATATCTGCCTCCCCTGCAGTGCACATAGGCCCTCATTCCGAGTTGTTCGCTCGCTAGCTGCTTTTAGCAGCATTGCACACGCTAAGCCGCCGCCCTCTGGGAGTGTATCTTAGCTTAGCAGAATTGCGAACGAAAGATTAGCAGAATTGCGAATAGAAATTTCTTAGCAGTTTCTGAGTAGCTCGAGACTTACTCCTACACTGCGATCAGCTCAGCCCGTTTCGTTCCTGGTTTGAAGTCACAAACACACGCAGCGTTCGCCCAGACACTCCCCCGTTTCTCCAGCCACTCCCGCGTTTTTCCCAGAAACGCCAGCGTTTTTCCGCACACTCCCATAAAACGGCCATTTTCCGCCCAGAAACACCCACTTCCTGTCAATCACACTCCGATCACCAGAACGATGAAAAAACCTTGTTATGCCGTGAGTAAAATACCTAACTTTTGTGTTAAATAACTAAGCTCATGCGCTCTGTGAACCTTGCGCATGCGCAGTAAGCGACTAATTGCAGTATAGTGAAAATCGGCAACGAGCGAACAACTCGGAATGACCCCCATGGTTTTGCCCAACTGCTAAAAATTTTCCTGCTGCGATCAACTTGGAATTACCCCCATGATTTGCACACAGGGGAATTTATGATAATGTATAAGCGCCCTCTCCTGGCCACTACAGAGATTACAGTTTGTATCAAATACGTAGTTGACCAGATGAGATCAGAGGGCCAGATTCAGACATGGGGGTATATTTACTAATATTCGTGTTTGTGCCGATTTTTATGGAGTTTGATCTCAAATTTTATCGGTCGTGTTTTACTGCAACTTTTTGAATCCATCTACGGTAATTTACTGAGTTGCCGAGTTTTCTATTTTCGTTTTTTCCAATGTCGATGTGATTCGTATTGTCGGGTGGTGTTTTATGGGAGTGATTAGTAAAACACTGCCGGACATAACACAACGAATCCCGGCCGGATCAGTGAGATTCGTGCAGGGCTTCATTGTGTACAGTATGAGTAGTGTGAAAGTGTTAAAAAATAGGATTTTAATACCTACCGGTAAATCCTTTTCTCTTAG
Source organism: Pseudophryne corroboree (assembly GCF_028390025.1). Lineage (NCBI taxonomy): Eukaryota > Metazoa > Chordata > Amphibia > Anura > Myobatrachidae > Pseudophryne > Pseudophryne corroboree. Next base: position 53,448,005 of record NC_086454.1, read on the forward strand.
TCCGTAGAGGATGCAGGGGATGCTTCAAGAACCATGGGGTATAGACGGGATCCGCAGGAGACATGGGCACACTATAAGACTTTGAATGGGTGTGAATTGGCTCCTCCCTCTATGCCCCTCCTCCAGACTCCAGTTATAGGAACTGTGCCCAGGGAGATGGACATTTCGAGGAAAAGGATTTATTTAAGCAACTTAAACTAAGGTCAGATACATACCAGCTCACACCACTAACATGCCGTACAACATGGCATTCAACAACAACGCATGCAATGGCACGACCAACAACAGTCACAGATTGACTGAACTCAACGCAACCTGAGCGTAACTATAACCAAACTGCAGATACAGCCCGCACTGGGACGGGCGCCCAGCATCCACTACGGACTAAGAGAAAAAGATTTACCAGTAGGTATTAAAATCTTATTTTCTCATACGTCCTAGAGGATGCTGGGGATGCTTCAAGAACCATGGGGTTTATACCAAAGCTCTAGAACGGGCGGGAGAGTGCGGATGACTCTGCAGCACCGATTGACCAAACAAGAGGTCCTCCTCAGCCAGGGTATCAAACTTGTAAAACTTCGCAAAGGTGTTTGAACCCGACCACGTAGCAGCTCGGCAAAGTTGTAACGCCGAGACTCCCCGGGCAGCCGCCCAGGATGAGCCCACCTTTCTTTTAGAATGGGCTTTCACAGATTTCGGTAACGGCAATCCTGCCGTAGAATGAGCCTGCTGAATCGTATTACAAATCCAGCGCGCAATAGTCTGCTTAGAAGCAGGAGCCCCAATCTTGTTGGGAGCCCACAGGACAAACAGAGCCTCTGTTTTCCTAATCTGCGCCATTCTGGCGACATAGATCTTCAAAGCTCTGACCACATCGAGAGACTTTGACTCCGCCAAGGCATCAGTAGCCACTGGCACCACAATTGGCTGGTTAACATGAAATGATGAAACCACTTTTGGCAGAAATTGCTGACGAGTTCTCAACTCCGCTCTATCAGCATGGAAAATCAAATAGGGGCTTTTGTGAGACAAAGCCGCCAACTCAGACACTCGCCTTGCAGACACCAAGGCCAACAACATGACCACTTTCCAAGTAAGGAATTTTAACTCAACCTTGCGCAAAGGTTCAAACCAATGTGATTGCAAGAATTGCAACACTACATTAAGGTCCCATGGTGCCACTGGGGACACAAAGGGAGGTTGGATGTGCAGCACGCCTTTTACGAAGGTCTGAACTTCTGTAAGGGAGGCCAATTCTTTTTGAAAAAAGATCGACAAGGCCGAAATCTGTACTTTAATAGAGCCTAACTTTAGGCCCGCATCCACACCTGCTTGTAGGAAATGGAGCAAACGCCCCAGGTGAAACTCTTCCGTAGGAGCCTTCTTGGATTCACACCAAGACACATATTTCCTCCAAATACGGTGGTAATCCTTTGCCGTTACTTCTTTTCTAGCTTGAAGAAGTGTAGGAATGACTTCACTGGGAATACCCTTTCGGGCTAGGATTTGGCGCTCAACCGCCACGCCGTCAAACGCAGCCGCGGTAAGTCCTGATACACGCACGGCCCCTGTTGTAACAGGTCCTCCCGAAGAGGCAGAGGCCAGGGATCTTCTATGAGCAACTCCTGAAGATCTGGATACCAGGCCCTTTTTGGCCAATCTGGAACAATGAGGATCGCCTGAACCCTTGTTCTTCTTATAATTTTTATCACCTTCGGAATGAGTGGAAGTGGAGGGAACACATAGACCGACTGAAACACCCACTGTGTCACTAGGGCGTCCACCGCTATCGCCTGGATGGAGATCGTGTCTGCTGAGGAAGTCTGCTTCCCAGTTGTCCACTCCTGGAATGAAGACCGCTGCCAGAGCGCTGGCATGTCTTTCCGCCCAGCAAAGGATCTTCGTGGCCTCGGCCATCGCCGCTCTGCTCTTTGTTCCGCCTTCGCGGTTTATGTACGCCACTGCTGTCACATTGTCTGACTGAATCAAGATCGGCAGACCTCGAAGAAGATGTTCTGCTTGCAGTATGCCGTTGTGGATGGCTCTTAATTCCAGAATGTTTATGTGTAGAAAAGCTTCCTGGCTTGACCACTTTCCCTTAAAGTTCGTTCCCTGTGTGACTGCTCCCCAGCCTCGGAGGCTTGCATCTGTGGTCACCAGGATCCAATCCTGAATCCCGAACCTGCGTCCCTCCAGAAGGTGAGAACTGTGCAGCCACCACAGAAGGGAAGTTCTGGTTCTGGGAGACAGAATTATTTTCCGGTGCATGTCCAGGTGAGACCCGGACCACTGGTCCAGCAGGTTCCACTGAAACACCCTGGCATGGAACCTGCCATACGGAATGGCCTCGTAGGCCGCCACCATCTTCCCCAGCAACCGAGTGCAGTGAAGAACTGACACCCTTGCCGGTTTCAGAATCTGTTTTACCATGTTCTGTATTTCCAGAGCTTTTTCCACTGGAAGAAAAACCCTCTGCAATTCTGTATCCAGAATCATACCCAGGAACGACAGCCGTGTAGTTGGATCCAACTGTGATTTTGGTAAATTTAGTAGCCAACCGTGTTGTTGCAAAATCGTCAGTGAAAGAGCAACATTCTTCAACAATTGCTCCTTGGACCTCGCCTTTATGAGGAGATCGTCCAAGTACGGGATAATTGTGATTCCCTGCTTGCGCAGGAGAACCATCATTTCCGCCATAACCTTGGTGAAAATCCTCGAAGCCGTGGACAGACCAAATGGCAACGTCTGAAATTGGTAATGACAATCCTGTATAGCAAATCTCAGGTAAGCCTGATGCGGAGGATATATGGGGACATGTAAGTAGGCATCCTTTATGTCGACCAACACCATAAAATCCCCCTCCTCCAGACTGGAGATCACTGCCCGTAGAGACTCCATCTTGAACTTGAATCTTTTCAGAAAGAAATTGAGGGATTTGAGGTTTAGAATCGGTCTGACTGAGCCATCCGGCTTCGGGACCACGAACAGGCTTGAATAAAAACCTTCCTCCTGTTGAGACAGGGGAACCATGACAATCACTTGATTTTGACACAACTTTAGTATCGCATCACTTACTATTTCCCTCAGTGCCGTAACTAGGCATTTTAGCGCTGTGTGCAAGAAACAACATTGGCGCCCCCCCATGCAAGATAGGGGCAGTGCGCGCCATAGGCGCGCAAAAAATATATAGGGGCGTGGCTTCATGGGGAATGGGCGTGGCCACAAAATAATAGCAATTCATACTACGGTGCACAGTAGTCTCCATTATTCAAATTACGCTGCACAGTAGGGCCACTACACCAGGTAGAGCCCCTTCTATACATTACAGCAGACAGCGTCCCCCTTTTTACACATTACAGCAGACAGTCCCCCTTTTTACACATTACAGCAGACAGCGTCCCCTTTTTTACACATTACGGCAGACAGCGCCCCCTTTTTACACATTATGGCAGACAGCGTCTCCTTTTTTACACATTACGGCAGACAGCGTCCCCCTTTTTTACACATTACAGCAGACAGCGTCCCCTTTTTACACATTATGGCAGACAGCGTCCCCCTTTTTACACATTACGGCAGACAGCATCCCTTTTTACACATTATGGCAGACAGCGTCCCCATTTTTACACAGTATGGCAGACAGTGTCCCCCTTTTTACACATTACGGCAGACAGCAACCCCTTTTTACACATTACAGCAGACAGCGTCCCCGTTTTTACACATTACGGCAGACGGTGTCCCCCTTTATACACATTGCAGCAGCCAGCGTCCCCCTTTTTACACATTGCGGCAGCCAGTCCCCCTTTTTACACATTGCGGCAGCCAGGCCCCCTTTTTACATATTACGGCAGACGGTGTCCCCCTTTTTACACATTGCGGCAGCCAGTCCCCCTTTTTACACATTGCGGCAGCCAGGCCCCCTTTTTACATATTACGGCAGACGGTGTCCCCCTTTTTACACATTGCGGCAGCCAGTCCCTCTTTTTACACATTACGGCAGACAGTGCCCCCCTTCTTACATATTACGGCAGACGGTGTCCCCCTTTTTACACATTGCGGCAGCCAGTCCCCCCCTTTTTACACATTGAGGCAACCAGTCCCCCTTTTTACACATTACAGCAGACAGTGTCCCCCTGAGAGAGAAAGAGAGAGAGAGATATACTTACCATCTCCCCGCTGACAGGCTCCTCGTGCTGCCCGGCGCTGCTGTGAATGCTGGGATGGAGGAACCGCATCCACAGCAGCGCCGGGCAGCCAATACGGAAGGAGAGGGGACAGCTGCAGCGGCGCTTACTACCAATGAAATAGCGCTGCTGCGGCTCCAGTCCCCCTCCCTCCTCCTCCTTCTCCGCTGCCCGGCGCTACTCTCTCCTACACAGTGCGGCGGTGCACGGCACACAGCAGAGGCGGCATGTAATGAGTCAGGGCAACTGCGCTGTGTGCCAGGCCCACCTGGCACACACGTAGTTACGGCCCTGATCTCTCTTTCTGGAAGAGAAGCTGGCAAGGCCGATTTGAAAAATCGGTGAGGGGGCACGTCTTGAAACTCTAACTTGTAACCCTGGGTTACTATATCTACTATCCAAGGATCCAGGTCCGAGTGCACCCAGACCTGACTGAAGAGTTTGAGACATGCCCCCACTGGTGCGGACTCCCGCAGCGGAGCCCCAGCATCATTCGGTGGATTTGTTAGAAGCCGGAGAGGACTTCTGCTCCTGGGAACTTGCCACAGCCTGTGACCTTTTTCCCCTTCCTCTCCCCCTCGCAGTAAGGAAGGAGGACCCACGTCCTTTTTTGAATTTGTTGGGCCGAAAGGACTGCATCTGATAGTGAGGCGATTTCTTCTGCTGTGCAGGAACATAAGGTAAAAAAGATTACTTACCCGCGGTAGCCGTAGAGACTAGGTCAGTGAGGCCGTCACCATACAAGACCTTACCGTTAAACGGTAGAGATTCCATCGCCTTCTTAGAGTCAGCATCAGCATTCCATTGATGAATCCACAATGCTCTCCTAGCTGAGACTGCCATGGCATTGGCCCTTGACCCCAAAAGGCCAATATCCCTTGCAGCTTCTTTTAAATATGCTGCAGCGTCCTTGATGTGACCTAAAGTCAAAAGCACACTATCCCTGTCTAGGGTATTTACCTCAGAGGACAAGTTATCCGCCCACTTCTCAATAGCGCTACTCACCCATGCCGCAGCAACAGCGGGCCTGAGTAGCGACCCTGTAGTGACATAAATGGATTTCAGGGTATTTTCCTGCTTACGATCCGCTGGATCCTTCAGGGTTGCCGTATCAGGGGACGGAAGCGCCACCTTTTTGGATAGACGCGATAAAGCTTTGTCTACCATGGGGATTGACTCCCAGCTGTCCCTGTCCCCAGAGGGGAACGGATATGCCATGGGAATTATTTTGGGAACAGGTATCTTTTTGTCAGGATTTTCCCAAGCTTTTTCAAAAAGTGCGTTCAGTTCATGAGAGGGGGGAAACGTTACCTCAGGTTTCTTTCCTTTAAACATACAGACCCTCGTATCAGGAACCGCAGGGTCCTCAGTTATGTGTAAAACGTCTTTTATCGCCACAATCATGTACTGAATACTCTTTGCCAGTTTTGGATGTAATCTGGCATCACTATAGTCGACACTGAAATCGGAGTCCGTGTCGGTATCTGTATCTACTATCTGGGCAAATGCATGTTTCTGTGACCCCAAAGGGGTCTGGACCTGTAACAAAGCATCCTCCATGGATTTCCTCCATGTCTGGTTCATAGACTCAGATTTATCAAATCTTTTAGCCAACTTAGTCAAATTTGTATTTAAAACACTCAACATATTGACCCAATCATCCGTCGGCGGTGCCGACACTGTCACCGAACTGTCTGTCCCCACGCCAGCCCCCTCCTGGGAAGAGCTTTCAGCCTCAGACATGTCGACACACACACGCACCGACAACCACAAACACACTGGGGCTATAGGAGACAGACCCACAGCAGAGCCTGTTAGAAAGACACAGAGAGAGTTTAGCCAGCTCACACCCAGCGCCTATCCCGGTTCTGAAGTCAGTAACAAGACTGCCCAGACCTGTTAGCGCTTTTATCATATACAATAATTCACCAATCACTAGTGCCCCCCCCCCCTCCATTTTGCACCCTGTTACTTGCACAGCAATGTGGAGGATCAGGGCCAGCGTCTCTGCAGCCTTCTGTGAAGAGAGAAATGGCGCTGGTGAGAGCTATGCGGCTAAGCCCCGCCCCCTACATGGCGCGCTTAGGTCCCGCTCAAAATTCTTTATACTGGTGGGGGTCCCTTAACAAGTGCCTGGGCACTGTTATACTCTATGCCAGTGCTATTTGAGGCCCCTCATGCTGCCCAGGGCGCCCCCCCTGCGCCCTGCACCCTGTAGTGCCGTGATCAGTGTGGGAGCATGGCGCGCAGTGCGATCGCTGCGCGGTACCTCAAATGCCGTCTTCTGCAGTCAGTGAAGTCTTCTGATCTTCTCATACTCACCTGCCTTCAATCTTCTGGCTCTGTGAGGGGGGTGACGGCGCGGCCCCGGAACAAGCAGCTAGGAGTACCGTAGTGATCGAACCCTCTGGAGCTAATGGTGTCCAGTAGCCTAAGAAGCAGAGCCCTTGAACTCTTAAGAAGTAGATCTGCTTCTCTCCCCTCACTCCCACGATGCAGGGAGCCTGTAGCCAGCAGGTCTCCCTGAAAATAATAAACCTAACATAAAGTCTTTTTCTGAGAAACTCAGGAGAGCTCCTGAGTGTGCATCCAGTCTCACTGGGCAAAGAATCTAACTGGAGTCTGGAGGAGGGGCATAGAGGGAGGAGCCAGTTCACACCCATTCAAAGTCTTATAGTGTGCCCATGTCTCCTGCGGATCCCGTCTATACCCCATGGTTCTTGAAGCATCCCCAGCATCCTCTAGGATGTATGAGAAATTAAAGAAAAAAATGGCATGGGGTCCCCCCTTCTAATCATTACCAGCCTCGGGATCTTTGAGCCGGTCCTGGTTGTAAAAATATAGGGGAAAAATAGCGTAGGGTCCCCCCATACTTAAACAACCAGCACCGGGCTCTGCGTTCGGTCCTGGTTAAAAAAATACGGAGGACAAAAGATGTAGGGGTTCCCCGTAGTTTTTTAACCAGCACCGGGCTCCACTAGCCAGAGAGATAATAACACATCCGGGGGACACTTTTATATAGGTCCCTGTGGCCGTGGCATTACCCCCCAACTAGTCACCCCTGGCTGGGGTACCCTGGAGTGGGGACTCCTTAAATCAAGGGGTCCCTCCCTCCAGCCACCCAAGGACCAGGGGTGAAGCCCGAGCCTGTCCCCCCATCCGTGGGCGGTGGATGGGAGGCTGATAGCCTTTGGGTAAAAAAATAGAATATTGGTTTTTGTAGAACTACAAGTCCCAGTAAGCCTCTCCCGCAAGCTGGTACTTGGAGAACCACAAGTACCAGCATGCGGGGAAATAAGGGGCCCGCTGGTACCTGTAGTTCTACTACAAAAAATACCCCCCCAAAAAAGTACAGACACCATGACAGTACAATTTTAATTACACACACTTACACACTCACATACTTACCTACATCCAACGTTGTGATGCGTGTCCACTTGTCCAGTAGCATTCACATATTACCTGTAAAAATAACATTATACTTACAAACAATCCAGTGTAGATCTGTCCTCTTCTTTCTCGTCGTAATCCACGTACTTGTTTAAAATAAAAAACGAAAACCCGATCCTCACAACTAAAGGGGTTCCATGTTTACACATGGAACCCCTTTCCCCGAATGGCGGGACCCCCCGTGACTTCTGTCAGTGAAGGTCCCGCCAGCCAATCAGGGAGTGCCACGTCATGGCGGTCTCCTGATTCGCTGTGCACTCCTGCACTGTCAATCAGGAGGAGTGCACTGGCTAGAATGGGGCTTAGCACAGTTCCATTGTAACCAGTGATGGGAACTTTGCGGTCTGCGGTTAACCGCAAAGTTAATTGGGGTCACCCACAAGAGTAACCCCAATTAACTTTGCGGTTAACTGCAGACCGCAAAGTTCCCATCATTGGTTACAATGGAGCTGCGCTAAACTACATTGTAACCAGTGCGCTCCTCCTGATTGACAGTGCAGGAGACCGCCATGACGTGGCACTCCCTAATTGGCTGGCGGGACCTTCACTGACAGATGTCACGGGGGGTCCCGCCATTCGGGGAAAGGGGTTCCATGAGTAAAACGCAGGCGTGTCCAGGACAACGGAGGGCGGAGGTGTGACGTCAAATCCGGGCCCATCATCCATCGCACAAGGTAAGTATGTCCAGGGCTGCTCTACTTCTGCTTGAAATTTTTTAGCTTAGCAGGGCTGCACAAGCGATCGCAGCCCTGCTAAGCTAAAATGCACTCCCCCATAGGCGTGGACTGTTGATCGCAGCAGCAGCTAAAAGTTGCTGGCTGTGATCAACTCGGAATGACCACCATTGACTCCGCGCAACCTCTGAAGAAAGCCCAAAGCTGTTTTGCTGGTTGTAGTATACATGTCTGCAAAACACTACTGTAAATATCACAGCAGCCATAGCTTTTTTCTCTTACGTCCTACAGGATACTGGGGTCCATATTAGTACCATGGGGTATAGACGGGTCCACTAGGAGCCATGGGCACTTTAAGAAATTGATAGTGTGGGCTGGCTCCTCCCTCTATGTACCTCCTACCAGACTCAGTTTAGAAAATGTGCCCGGAGGAGTCAGTCACGCTTGGGAAGCTCCTGAAGAGTTTTCTGCATTTATTTTCCTTTTTATTGTGTTCAGTCAGGTCTGGCTGGCACCAGACTGTCTGCTTCGTGGGACTTAGGGGGGGGGGGGTCGGCCCAACCTCCCTAGGGTTAATGGTTCCGTTCCCCGAAGACAGGACACTGAGCTCCTGAGGGTCCTATTCGCAAGTCCCACCATGGCGAGCGTACAGACCCGCAGCATGCCGCCTCCCCTAACAGAGCCAGAAGCAAGAAGAGTGGTGAGTAGGTGGCCAGCATCCCGGTTAGCGGGTCGCCGGCTGTAATGGCGGCACAAGGGTAGGAGCGCAGCGCTGACAAGCAGGCTGCTGCTCCAGGCTTCAGAGGCATACAGGGTGCTGTGTGTTCCACTGTGAGGGGCGATATACCCACACTGGCAGCAATTCTACAGGGGTTTTAACCCACTGTAGAACAGTAATTACCTCAGCCAGTATAAAAAAAATGGGAAGACCGCGCCATTAAGGTGGCGGTGCTTCACTATGAGCTGATCCAGCAGCTCACCGGCGCCATTTTCCCTCTGCAGCTATACACAGGCAGACTGGCAGAGGAGCGCAGACCATCCATAAGGACTCCAGAGCACCTCAGCGGTACCAGGGGGTCAAAGCAAGGGGGGGGGGAAAACAATATTTGGTATACTAAACCCTGTTTAGGGTACTTAGTTTGCGACCCAGCTAATCTTGTACTTTAGCTATAGGGGCGCTGTGTGGCTGGCTCCATTATACTCTGTGTCTCCCTACAGGGCTCTGTGTGGGTTAACAGTGTTTTCTCTGACGTCCTAGTGGATGCTGGGTACTCCGTAAGGACCATGGGGAATAGACGGGCTCCGCAGGAGACTGGGCACTCTAAAGAAAGATTTAGGACTACCTGGTATGCACTGGCTCCTCCCCCTATGACCCTCCTCCAAGCCTCAGTTAGATTTCTGTGCCCGGCTGAGCTGGATGCACACTAGGGGCTCTCCTGAGCTCCTAGGAAGAAAGTATATGTTAGGTTTTTTATTTTCAGTGAGACCTGCTGGCAACAGGCTCACTGCATCGAGGGACTAAGGGGAGAAGAAGCGAACCTACCTAAGTGGTGGTAGCTTGGGCTTCTTAGGCTACTGGACACCATTAGCTCCAGAGGGATCGAACACAGGACCCGACCTCGTCGTCCGTTCCCGAAGCCGCGCCGCCGTCCCCCTTACAGAGCCAGAAGCAAGAAGGTCCGGAAAATCGGCGGCTGAAGACTTCTGTCTTCTCCAAGGTAGCGCACAGCACTGCAGCTGTGCGCCATTGCTCCTCATGCACACCACACACTGCGGTCACTGATGGGTGCAGGGCGCTGGGGGGGGGGGCGCCCTGAGCAGCAATATTAACACCTTGGCTGGCGAACTGGCACCATATATAGCCCCAGGGGCTATATGGGTGCTTATTAACCCCTGCCAGAACTTTTACAATAGCGGGAGAAAGCCCGCCGAAAAAGGGGCGGAGCCATCTCCCTCAGCACACTGGCGCCATTTTTCCCTCACAGCTTCGCTGGAAGGAAGCTCCCTGGCTCTCCCCTGCAGTCCTGCACTACAGAAAAGGGTTAAAAAGAGAGGGGGGGCACAAATTAGGCGCAGTATAAATATATTATGCAGCTATAAGGGGAAAACACGTTTTTATAGATGATATCCCTGTGATATATAGCGCTCTGGTGTGTGCTGGCATACTCTCCCTCTGTCTCCCCAAAGGGCTTTGTGGGGTCCTGTCCTCTATAAGAGCATTCCCTGTGTGTCTTGTCAAAGTCAGAAAAATATCTCTATACACACTGCCATATTTGCACCTCACACTGGTCCACGCTGCGCATGCGTGCGCTCTCCCGTGAAGGCGCATACCCGCTGTTGCGTGCACCCGCTGGTGCACGGTATGCGTATTTACGGTAAAGTTTGTGTAGTCGTAGCGTGCGACTCAATCGTTACACATTTTCACAAATAATGTATTTTATAGATCATGGTCCCTTTGATAGATTCTGAAAGTTTGGTTAATATAGAATGTTTATGAACAGAGGAATCCCTCTTTGTTTGATACGAAGGGTCAGATAGGAGTAATACAGTGGTGTTTAGTATCCATCGGAAGAATATTTAATTAGAAATATTCCGGTGTTGGTTTGAAGCAGATCAATCGCTCGTGCGAATAGTTATGGACATAAGAAGTTTATGAACATTTACTTTATTTGCACTTTATTACCCATGCGGCGGGAAACCCAGTTTCCCTCCCACCTGAGCAGTTGGAAATAGTCACAGCCCACCTGTATGAATCAACCTATGACCTTTTGTTATAATGCGAAGCCGAATTCCTGTGTCCAATGAACAATGAGATTGTAGGGACCATTGAATTGTATTGTGTGTGGGGCATAAATAGCAGGCCGACCATATCCAACTTCACTCTCTTCAACGGTTCTCATTGCTGATAATCGGGAGCTGGATATCGAGGCGCATGCGATCGTTCCCCTTGTGCGTAAGTTCTCTCCGTAATCATATTGTCTTACTGTGAGCCATTTCTCTCTCTCCCTCTCTTCTCTTTCTCTCGTATTTTTCCTTGATTAGACTTGAATTGTATTGTATTGTATTTCCTGTGTAGTTATCTGGTTAGTTGGTTTATGTTATATTGTAGTGTATGCTTTGTACTGTGATTCCTTTTGCAAGTATAATAGTCATAATACACATAATAGGTTTCGGACCCTAAGCCCAGGTATCTGTGTATTCTTTATAGTGTTAAGTACTCCCTGAGCATCGGTGACACTCAAGCAGCTTTGTAGTTAATCAGGTTACACAAGGTTGCACTTACACTTTGTCTCTACATTAAGGTTTGCTGTGTATTTCATTGCTAAAGGTATAGATATAAAGGTTTAACGTTGTGAGCGTCTGCATCGCTGGTGATCTCCTCGTGGTCCCGAGCGCTGCTACGCTATAGCGAATCATTACGATAAGTCAACAGCCAATAGTCTGCCTGCCTGCGATCACTTGGCCGTGAGTGAACGTGACGCCTGAGCGTCTCGATCACGGCTAAGCGATCGATACGCAACTTGCGTACCCTTACGGTACTTCTTACGTAGATAGCGTACAGTGTTCTTAGACCTCATAAAGGGTTATATACACGATAAATATTTAGCTTTATCAATTGGCGGCTCGTCCTGTCCTTCACATATCTGCACTAGGTAGATCAGCAGACATTATCCCTCAGCAAAGGGCGGGAGGTTGTCTCGTAGTGCTGACGGGATAAGCGTCTGCTTCGCTTAGATAAAAGAGTGCTGAAGGAATCCGGGAACCGGAGGTAAGAACAAAACGCTAGTGTCTTTTAAAACTGTTTATTTTTCTGTCTTGCGTACATACGCACGCACACATATATATCTGCATTTCCATTTCATTTTCGTATATCATTCTACTGTCTGCCAGTTTTATAGTTGATAAAAAAAAAAAGTGCCAAAAGAGATTTGCTGTTATTTCATAGTTTAAGAGTAAAAGTAATATAGTTAAAAGATAGACAAACACACAGTTTTGCCTGGGAGATAAGGCGAAGTCAGTGTGTTGTGTGGTAGATGACCAGGGATCATCTACATTGATAAAAATATAAATTGTGTTACGGTGGATCTTTGCTTTACGTACACGTGTCCCTAACAAAAGACTTGTGTACGCAATCCAAAGGCGGACGCACGCAGCGTACATTACGCAACGGAGCGTCCGGTTACGCCCACGTAGCTCAAGTCACGATAAGTTGATAAGTAACGCAACGCGATAAGTAACGCAAAGCGGTAAATAGCGCCACAGGCGATAAATAACGCAAGTCTATTTTTGGAAATCCAAAATTTAAATTAACAGATCCTGCTCCTAATTGGTAACACAGCTGGGCTAAAGAAAAATTTCTGCGCAGAAATAGAAATAGAAGCAAAAGTGTACATGTGATGAGTGAGTGTTTTTGTATTACATAAGTTTATATAACTTAAAGGTTGAACCACAAGAAAAGTCGAGTACTCGTGAGGTACACGCGTGTAAGTGACGTGCACGGTGGCTAGGGAGGCATCCTTGGTTAAACATAATATTTGAGCATTAGAGTATAGCGGACCAGTATAGAACAAGACCAGGAGGTCAGACCAGGAGGTCGTACAGAACAAGACCAGGAGGTCATAGTAGACCAGCAGGTCCAGGTACAGTAAACAGGGAAGTCCGCTATACAGTTCAGAGGCACAACACCAAGAGAAGGGTTGGTGCAAGACCCATATAGGCCGTACAAGCTCTGGCTGAAGGAATTCGCAGTCGTAAGTTTCGATTCCATTGGTCTTTCCGTACACAAGCTTAGTTGTTTGTGTACTGAACGACTGGACCGCACGTAATTGTGTACAGTAGTTAGTAATTTGACCTAGTACCATTAGAGTAAAGGGGTCACAAACGCTATTTGTACATTCTGACGTGATTTGTGTAATTTTTTATTTTTCAAGAAGGGAAGTTCGCTGGTCACTCAGGAACTATCTGACAAACCTCACCTTTACTGGAAAGAGTAAGTGTTCTGCGGATAACCCTCGCATGTTCCAGTAAACAACGGTTTTTATAGGTGCCCTAGGTCGAGTGCGCCAGCACCATATCGGTGTGATCAGGTCGCATTGGTCGGCGTGGGCGAGTGAGTGGGGTACTCGGTAAACCGCCACCGTCAGCCTATTGTGAACAATCTGGTTTTCTGTAAGGGTTCGCTGAAGACCTTGATATAGAGATCAGAGGTAGAGCAAGCAACGCCTGCAGAGTTATGGGGGCCAGTTGTTCAGGTAGGGGGCGATCAACCTCGGTTCGGGTTGATTCAGTGGTCCGACCAATTGGGTCGGCCAGGTATATCATGTGTGAGAAATATGGAAGTCACACAGAGGTTTTATGTGATGAATGGGAGAGAATGACGGTACAAGACCAGGAGAAATTCCCAAGAATAGGTAGCTTCAGCCCAGAGGTGTTACAAAATTTAAGGAGGAGGATATGTCTCATGAAATCAACAAAGAGACGAGTTCAGCATTATGATTATTTACAGTTGTGGCAACAGGAAGGTGAGATACAGAGAGGTTTAGCTCAGGCGGCGGGATCTGGCTCTAACAGAAAACTGATTGCCACGGCCCCGCCGCCACCATATATATCAGGAGAGAAGTTGATTACGGAGAAAGACGCACTAAAGTGTAACACAAAATCACTTAGTGACTGTGTAAATGTTAATGATAATGTTAACCCATTAACCCATGCAAGTATTAACCCGTGCAAGTTGTACCCTGTTTTGAACTTTCCTCAGGAGTGTGATCAAGAGGACGAAGCGACAACGATTTCAGCGCTCTCTCTAGCAGCCACCATAGCAGAGACCACAGTAGGCACAGCAACACCCACGAGATTAGTAAAGGCCCCTAGCGGAGGGATAGGTGAGGTCGTATCAACTGGTAAGTACGGCACCATGCATTATGCTGAGACTATTTCACCACAAGCTGTAGAATCTACACAGAATGAGGTTGTTAGAATTACTCCTGTTAGGGTAATAGCAGTTCCCAATGGGAAAACAGATGTATCAGGAGCCACTCCCATAAGTAACATTGCCATGTACAGCCCATTTTCCCGAATGGAATTAAGGACCATAGTGTCTGAATTCCCTGACCCTAGAAAAGATTTAGTTGCCAGCCAAAAATACATCACAGACTTAGGAAACACTTTAGAGCCCAATAATAAAGATTGGCAGATATTGCTAAAAGCTTGTTTACCCTCCAATGTCGACTCAGCTCAATTTTTAGCTGATTGTGGACTAGATCTGGATGTACCTCTTACAGATGTGTACAACAAAGATAACGTAAGAAGGATAAACTTACAGTTAAAGGAGCATTTCCCAGCAGTTGTTAAATGGAACAAAATATTTTCCATTAAACAAAAAGAGTCAGAAACAGCTGCAGAATATTTTCACCGGGCACTATTAGAAATGGCAAAGTACACTGGTATAGAGGACATTAGGACAAATCCAAACCATCGAGAAGTAGCAGTATCTGTACTAATGGATGGTTTGAAGGAAACATTAAAGGCAAGGGTACAGACCACGCAACCATGTTGGCGAGGTCTGTCAGTGTCCACTTTGAGAGAGGCTGCTATTGATCACGACCGAAACATCACCAGGCACAGGGAGTCGCAGAGTGATAAGCTAATGTCAGTAAGTATACAGGCGCTGACCACAAAGCAGCCTGCGTATGTACCATCCAACCCTGTGGGTAAGTCAACTATGATAACATGTTATTCTTGTCAAAGACAGGGACACTATGCACGAGACTGTAGAGCGAAAAATTCGCAAAGATCATACCAACCCCCTAGACAACGACACGACACACGACATTGGGAGCAAGGTCCGCAGAAACGGAGTTATGAGCCACATACAGGGGAAACAAAAAGATATCCCCCAAACAGAGACTGGCATGCCTCTGGTAGTTCCCAAATATCTCCCTCACAAATAGTTGCTGCCAGCGGGATTCAGGGAGGTCACCATACCCAATAAGGGTTTGGCCATACCTGTAATCTGCAGCCAGTGAAATTGATTGCCAACCTTGAAAGTGAACACGAGGTCGCAATTAATGTAGCTGGTAAAACTTTAAACTTTCTTGTAGACACAGGGGCGGCCAAGTCAGTAATAAATTCGACAGTGGGCATGAGAACCACTGGTAGGACAATTCCAGCCATGGGAGTAACAGGAGTAGTCCAGCACTACCCTGTTAGCAAACCAGCCGAGATTACAATAGGGCCTTTGCATACCAAGCATTCCTTTTTGCTGGCTGCATCGGCACCAACCAATCTCCTGGGAAGAGACTTACTGTGTAAAATGGGGTGCGTCATTTATTGTACTCCTGAAGGTGTATTCTTGGACATACCTGAGAATCACGCTCAGGAAGTGCGAGACACGTTAGACTCCCCATCAAAATTAATGTCACATACCATTATGACAAATAGGAATCCATCCCAAGTAGAAGAGATGACATCTCAGATACCAGAGTCACTTTGGACAAAAGACGGACAGGACACTGGATTAATGGCAAACGTAGCTCCAGTAGTTGTACAAGTAAAAGATGGTAGGATAGCTCCAAAAATCCCACAGTATCCTCTGAAGCCAGAGGTGGAGTTAGGAGTTTACCCAGTAATAGAGCGCTTGCTACAACAGGGCATTCTGGTAAGAACGTCCAGCACTGCCAATAGTCCCATCTTCCCTGTTAAGAAGAGTGGGGGGAGGGGTTACAGGCTAGTGCAGGATCTAAGGGGGATTAACAAAATAGCTGAGAGTCAGTTCCCCGTAGTGCCAAATCCAGCTGTCATCCTAATGCAAATCCCTCCCACTGCCAAATTTTTCACTGTTATTGACCTCTGCTCCGCTTTCTTTTCGGTACCTCTGCACCCTGACAGCCAATATTTGTTTGCATTCACATACAGAGGAGTCCAATACACGTGGACTCGATTGCCCCAAGGTTTCATAGATAGTCCAAGTATATTTTCTCAGGCTTTGCATGATTGTTTACAGTCTTTCCAACCAGACAGTGGATCAGTATTGATACAGTATGTGGACGATTTATTACTGTGTTCAGATTCACTGGAAGCATCTCTGAAGGATACGAAACAGCTCCTGTTTCATCTTTCAGACACCGGACACAAGGTGTCCAAAGACAAGTTGCAATTATGCCAAACTAAGGTAAAATATTTGGGACACTGTCTAACACAAGGACTGAGACACCTGACCGCTGATAGAATCCAAGCAATTAGAGACATGACCCTGCCACAAACCCAGCAACAGATCAGAACGTTTTTAGGAATGTGTGGGTATTGCCGTAATTGGATCCCAGGGTTTTCCATTTTAGCGTTACCTTTGCAGGAAATGGTCTCCTCGAACAAACCTGATAGGATTTCGCATACAGACGAGTCCGAAACAGCATTTGAGAGACTCAAACAGTGCCTAACGCAGGCACCAGCACTAGGTATGCCAGACTATGGGAAACCCTTTGAACTATACGGAACAGAAAGTGCTGGTTGCGCGGCAGGCGTACTAACCCAAAAACACGGTGATGCCAGCAGGCCAGTTGCATACTACAGCGCTCAGCTAGATACGGTAGCGCGATCCCTCCCCACATGCTTGCGAAGCGTTGCTGCGATAGCATTGCTAGTGACAAAAAGCGAAGATGTCGTGCTAGGCCACAACCTCACAATCCATACGCCACATGCGGTATCAGCCTTATTGAATTCTGCCCAAACCAGACACGTCTCATCAGCGAGGTTTACAAGATGGGAATTAGCACTAATGGCCCCCGTAAACATCACCATAAGGAGATGCAGTGCATTAAATCCTGCAACATATCTCCCAGGTGTGCCTGGTCAGGCACAAAGGGTGGAAGGTGAGAGTGCTGGGGAAGGAGGATTTAATACAAAGGAAGATACACATGATTGTATGGAATATTTGACCCAAAATTTTACCGCAAGGCCTGACATCAGTGACAACCCACTGGAAGATGCAGAACTCACGTTCTACACGGACGGTAGTTGTCACAGACAGTCAGACTCGGGAGACTTGTGTACTGGATACGCAGTTGTAGATGACCAAGACACCATAGAAGCGGAACCGCTAGGCCCACCTCACTCAGCCCAGGTTGCTGAACTGGTCGCCCTAACCAGAGCATGTGAATTGGCTAAGGGTAAGTCAGCCAATATCTACACCGATTCTAGATACGCATTCGGGGTAGTCCATGATTTCGGAGCCCTATGGCGCCTCAGAAATTTCATGACGGCAGCTGGTACACCGGTAGCGCATGCAGCTCACATAAAAAGGCTTCTAACAGCGATACAGGAACCCGACAGAGTGGCTGTTATCAAATGTAAAGCACACACATATAGCCAAGACCCGGTATCACTTGGTAACAGCCGAGCAGACGAAGCTGCTAAGTTAGCAGCTGCTACCCCCATACAGACAGACACCACACAACTGATGGTATTCAATACCATCAACACACAGAAGTTGTGTAAAATGCAAAATTTGTGTTCCACACAGGAAAAGGCAGTCTGGAAGGCAAAGGGATGTGGCCAAGAGTCCTCAGGACTCTGGACGGATGGACATGGTAAACCAGTGGCCCCCAGAGCATATCTTCCATGTCTGGCTGAAGCAGCTCACGGGCTGACTCATCTAGGCAAGGAGGGAATGTGCAAATTGGTAAGAGCCTATTGGTGCGCCCCAGGATTCTCCTCTCATGCGAGTAAAAGAGCAATGTCATGCCTTACCTGTCTGAGAAAGAATATTGGAAAGGCAATACCTACAGAACCATCCCATATCCCACCTGCCGGCGGCCCTTTCCAGGTAATACAAATTGACTTCATTCAATTACCCCCTTGTCGGAATTTGAAATATGTACTTGTTTGTATAGATGTTTTCTCGAATTGGGTCGAAGCATTTCCTGCAGCTACAAATACCACTATGTTTACAGCTAAGAAAATTGTGCAGGAATTTGTATGTAGATATGGTATCCCTAGAATAATCGAAAGTGATAGGGGTACCCATTTTACAGGTGATGTCTTCCAAGGAATGTGTAAGTTGATGGGAATTGATAGCAAGCTGCACACTCCGTACCGTCCACAGGCGAGTGCGAAGGTCGAAAGAGTGAACAGCACTATTAAAAATAAATTGAGTAAAGTGATGGCAGAGACAGGATTGACATGGCCAGAAGCTTTACCCATTGTATTGTACAGTATCAGAACCACTCCCAGGTCCCCTCTTAATCTGTCCCCCTTTGAAATCTTATTTGGTCGACAACCGCATGTCATGATTAACCCTCAGGATGATTTGAAATGTAACAATGAAGTAACTGTAAAGTACTTGATTAACATGAGTAAACAGTTAAGGAATCAAAATGATAATCTAAAGTTGGTGATTCCTGATCTACCTGATAGTAATTGTCATGACATTGAACCTGGGGATTATGTAATGATACGAAATTTTCTACGCTCAGGTTGCCTTATTGACAGATGGGAAGGACCATACCAGGTCTTATTGACTAGCACTACAGCATTGAAGGTTGCTGAGAGAGAGACTTGGGTCCATTCATCCCACTGCAAGAAGGTTGCTGATCCAGAGAAGTCCCGTGATAAGGAACAGACGGTAGAGGTTGTATCACTGGAGTGTCTGTTCCAGGAGGACTGAGGCGGCACCTGAGCCTTGAAGACCGAGAGCTGTTGTCGACTCCCCACTCCCTTTTATTGTTTTTTTTCCACTTCCCATCCCCTCTCCCTCAAATGTATTTTTCCTCCTTCTCATTCTTCTTCGTCTCCTCCTCAAAGATGGACTTGCCCCAAGAGACTGTGATCCGGATTTTCCTGTTGACCATGATGTTGACCAGAGCAGTCTGTTCCGGCGAGAGTACCATGGAGGTCGATAGAGGTTCTGGAATGAGTTCTGATGATAAAGATGGAGGCGTAGTTTTCCAAGATCAACCTAACCAACTAGCAAAGGCGAGTATCAGAAAACGATCCGATAGCATTGACCATAGAAGAAATTGTGACGGATTGTTAGCTGAAGAAAATTGTATCTGTAGGCTCTGTAACAATGTCATTGAAGATGGGTGCATTAAGAAATGCCAATCCAGTTTTAATATCCATATGGACCGGCATCCATTGAGTGATTATCACTCCTTAGTGGGTAATGTATTAAACAAAACAGATTGTTGGGTATGCTCTCAAGTACCTCAGGGTCATAGCAAATCAGGGCTAGTACCATTTCCTTTAACGATAGGGGAGGTACTTGAGTTAAATGGTGGGAGACCGGTGGACCGGAGGTTTAATATCTCCAGCCCTCCTAGTTTGAAGCTCCACCAATACCACGTGGATAGGTCCCTATTATGTTTCAACATCTCCAATCCCAGAAAGCCGGGAAATTGGGAAGTATCATGGAGTAACCACACCATGACCTTTTCACATAGAGCAGATAGAATGCCTACAGATACAGAGCTTGTACGCCACATAGCCAGTAGAGGAAAATCTTTCCGGTATAGATACACCTTAGGAAATAGGATTACTAGAGTTGGAGAAGTATCACCAGGATACTGTGCACATATCGTACAACCTGATACGTGCATTAAGCAGATGGAAGAATTAGGGCTAGGAGATTTCACCTGGAAGGTGTGTAATATGGTAATGTCTTTCTCCGTCCCATATGTTCTCCCCGATGATGCATATTTCATATGCGGGAGAAAGGCGTACAAGTGGCTTGCCCCAAACTCTGAAGGATTGTGTTATATTGGAAGAGTATTGCCTGAAGTAATGACTGTAACTCATGATAAAATGAAAGACATACACCGTGGTGCCCAAGCTCCTTATACTCACACTCATTACGAGCACCTCGTTAAGAGACAACTGTCAGAAAGGTTAGAGCATCCGGCCTCTGATCTGATCCATGAATCCACCGGGATTCAGGTTCTGGTGGCATTAGATTTCACTCGCACCGCTCGAGGAGTGATGAATTATAGATACATTTCCGCACTCGACAATTTGTTAGATAATATCACTGAAATGTATGATGACACGTTTAGATACACTGGAAGAGAACTTCAAGCTTATAAAACAGAACTGGTACAGCATAGAATGGTTCTTAATTACCTCACAGCAGTGACAGGCGGATATTGTGTTACATTGGCAACACAGTACGGCGTGAAGTGTTGCACGTATATCACAAATAGCACCGAGGATCCGGTAGAGGTCATAGACCAAAAGATGGACGATATTCTCCAATTAAAGTGGGAATTTCGCCGAAAACACAATCTCACTCTTGCTGCTGTAGGTAATGAGCTGACTGGTTGGGTGTCATGGTTGAACCCGCGAAATTGGTTCTCTGGTTTAGGAGACTGGGCTCAAGGAGTCATAATGGATGTTGGGAAGTTTCTACTATGTATCTTAGGTGTCGTTATATCGATTGGATTGATATTTAGATGCGGGCAGGCTTTAATGAGGTGCAAACAAAGTACCAGAGTGATGAGTTTGAGGAGTGAGGAAACTGTAATTAACCTGGATTTGATTTACGACCCAACGATAGAAACAATGATGTGATGAAAATGCGATTTCTACGGTCCGTTTCTTTCACCTGTTTTTCTGGTTTTTCTCCAAGATAACAAGACCCCCTTGGACGAGGAAGTTGATGAGACGCTATACAGACAACGGATAGACCAAAGAAGAAGTTTTGACCACTTGAGATATGGACACTTGATGAACTTTGCCATGGATCCCCAGTTTCCCTAGAATTCTTAAAATTACGCTAGCCCAACATTTTTTGTAAATCTAATGGCATTGACAAAGCTTATTGCTCACGCTTAATGAGCAAAACAGCGCAAAGAAGACGACTTTCAACTGATACCGAACAAAACTTCAACCGACAGATGTACATTAACCTGACATAGAATACCACCGCATTTACCGTAATTATGTCTTTTCTTCATTTCTACAACCCTCAGGTAATGACACACATAGTATAGGGAATACAGGCACAGATATCAGCAATCACATATTCCCCCATTCATGTATCATCAACTAAAATGTGCTCCCCATTTTGTTCAAAATCCGAAAAGAGCTCGGTAAAGTTTGACAGCCCATCCACAGACCTGTACCACGGGATAAGAAGGAATTCAAATGTATACTTCGCAATACCTCGAAGCTTGATTTACAACACGTACGGCACGATGATACATGACCCCCCCAAACATGGACTCATACACACATGCTTCTGCTATCACACTAGGTCATACCTTCTTCACACCTACTCCTCTCTCCTCCCTCACCCAACCATGGAAATGAATTAACCCCTGACATATATTTTTCTCCTTTTGAAATGTTTTAGAAGGTGGCAGTTATTATTGACTGCCAAAGGGTGGACTGTCAAAGTCAGAAAAATATCTCTATACACACTGCCATATTTGCACCTCACACTGGTCCACGCTGCGCATGCGTGCGCTCTCCCGTGAAGGCGCATACCCACTGTTGCGTGCACCCGCTGGTGCACGGTATGCGTATTTACGGTAAAGTTTGTGTAGTCGTAGCGTGCGACTCAATCGTTACACATTTTCACAAATAATGTATTTTATAGATCATGGTCCCTTTGATAGATTCTGAAAGTTTGGTTAATATAGAATGTTTATGAACAGAGGAATCCCTCTTTGTTTGATACGAAGGGTCAGATAGGAGTAATACAGTGGTGTTTAGTATCCATCGGAAGAATATTTAATTAGAAATATTCCGGTGTTGGTTTGAAGCAGATCAATCGCTCGTGCGAATAGTTATGGACATAAGAAGTTTATGAACATTTACTTTATTTGCACTTTATTACCCATGCGGCGGGAAACCCAGTTTCCCTCCCACCTGAGCAGTTGGAAATAGTCACAGCCCACCTGTATGAATCAACCTATGACCTTTTGTTATAATGCGAAGCCGAATTCCTGTGTCCAATGAACAATGAGATTGTAGGGACCATTGAATTGTATTGTGTGTGGGGCATAAATAGCAGGCCGACCATATCCAACTTCACTCTCTTCAACGGTTCTCATTGCTGATAATCGGGAGCTGGATATCGAGGCGCATGCGATCGTTCCCCTTGTGCGTAAGTTCTCTCCGTAATCATATTGTCTTACTGTGAGCCATTTCTCTCTCTCCCTCTCTTCTCTTTCTCTCGTATTTTTCCTTGATTAGACTTGAATTGTATTGTATTGCATTTCCTGTGTAGTTATCTGGTTAGTTGGTTTATGTTATATTGTAGTGTATGCTTTGTACTGTGATTCCTTTTGCAAGTATAATAGTCATAATACACATAATAGGTTTCGGACCCTAAGCCCAGGTATCTGTGTATTCTTTATAGTGTTAAGTACTCCCTGAGCATCGGTGACACTCAAGCAGCTTTGTAGTTAATCAGGTTACACAAGGTTGCACTTACACTTTGTCTCTACATTAAGGTTTGCTGTGTATTTCATTGCTAAAGGTATAGATATAAAGGTTTAACGTTGTGAGCGTCTGCATCGCTGGTGATCTCCTCGTGGTCCCGAGCGCTGCTACGCTATAGCGAATCATTACGATAAGTCAACAGCCAATAGTCTGCCTGCCTGCGATCACTTGGCCGTGAGTGAACGTGACGCCTGAGCGTCTCGATCACGGCTAAGCGATCGATACGCAACTTGCGTACCCTTACGGTACTTCTTACGTAGATAGCGTACAGTGTTCTTAGACCTCATAAAGGGTTATATACACGATAAATATTTAGCTTTATCAGTCTGCTGTGTGTCGGTACTGCTGTGTCGACATGTATGAGGAGGAAAATGATGTGGAGGCGGAGCAAATGCCTGTGAATGTGATGTCACCCCCTGCGGGGTCGACACCTGTGTGGTTGGACTTATGGAAGGAATTGCGTGAAAGTGTCAACTCCTTACACAAAAGGTTTGACGACATAGGACAGCCGGCTACACAGCTTGTGCCTGTTCCAGCGTCTCAAATGTCATCAGGGGCTTTAAAACGCCCGCTACCTCAGGTGACAGATACAGACGTCGACACGGATACCGGCTCCAGTGTCGACGATGATGAGACTAGTGTACCCTCCAATAGGTCCACCCGTTACATGATTGAGGCAATGAAAAATGTTTTGCACATTTCTGATAATACCCCAGGTACCACAAAAAAAAAAGGGTATTATGTTTGGTGAGAAAAAACTACCTGTAGTTTTTCCTGCATCTGAGGAATTAAATGAGGTGTGTGAGGAAGCGTGGACTTCCCCCGATAAGAAATCGATAATTTCAAAACGGTTATTGGCAGCGTACCCTTTCCCGCTAGAGGATAGGTCACGTTGGGAAACACCCCCTAGGGTAGATAAGGCGCTGACACGCTTATCAAAGAAGGTGGCACTACCGTCTCCGGATACGGCCACCCTGAAGGAACCTGCTGATAGAAAGCAGGAAGCTACCCTAATAGCTATTTACACACACACGGGCATTATATTGCGACCAGCGATTGCATCAGCTTGGATGTGCAGTGCTGCTGCTGCGTGGTCATATTCCCTGTCGGATAATATTGATACCATGGATAGGGACAATATTTTGCTGACGATTGAGCATATAAAAGATGCAGTCTTATACATGCGTGATGCACAGAGGGATATTTGCCGGCTGGCATCAAGAATAAGCGCTATGTCCATTGCCGCCAGAAGGGAGTTATGGACTCGGCAATGGTCTGGCGATGCCGACTCAAAGCGGCACATGGAAGTTTTGCCCTATAAAGGGGTGGAACTGTTTGGGGATGGTCTTTCGGACCTCGTGTCCACAGCTACTGCTGGGAAATCGACCTTTTTGCCACAGGCTGCCCCACAGCAAAAGAAAGCACCATATTATCAGGTACAGTCCTTTCGGCCCCAGAAAAGCAAGAGGGCTAGAGGCTCATCCTTTCTGCCGAGAGGCAAAGGTAGAGGAAAAAAGCTGCAACACACAGCTAGTTCCCAAGAGCAGAAGTCCTCCCCCGCGTCCGGTAAGTCCACAGCATGACGCTGGAGCTGCTCAGACGGACTCGGGGACGGTGGGGGCCCGGCTCAGGAATTTCAGCGCTCAGTGGGATCTCTCACAAGTGGATCCCTGGGTCTTTCAAGTAATATCTCAGGGGTACAAGCTGGAATTCGAGACGTCTCCCCCCCGCCGTTTCCTAAAATCTGCCTTACCGGCAACTCCCTCCGCCAGGGAGGCGGTGTTGGTGGCTATTCAAAAACTGTATTCACAGCAAGTGATTGTCACAGTACCCCTCCTTCAGCAAGGAAAGGGTTACTATTCCACAATGTTTGTGGTACCGAAACCGGACGGTTCGGTGAGACCCATCTTAAATCTAAAATCCTTGAACACTTATAGCAAGAGGTTCAAGTTCAAGATGGAATCGCTCAGGGCGGTTATTGCGAGCCTGGACGAGGGGGATTACATGGTCTCCCTGGACATCAAGGATGCGTACCTCCATGTCCCCATTTACCCTCCTCACCAGGAGTACCTCAGATTTGTGGTACAGGACTGTCACTATCAGTTCCAGACGCTGCCGTTTGGGTTGTCCACGGCACCGAGGGTCTTTACCAAGGTAATGGCCGAAATGATGATACTCCTTCGCAAGAAGGGAGTTTTTAATTATCCCGTACTTGGACGATCTCCTGATAAAGGCGAGGTCCAAGGAACAGTTGGTAGTGGGGGTAGCACTTTCTCGGGAAGTGCTACAACAGCACGGCTGGATTCTCAATATTCCAAAGTCACAGCTGGTCCCGACGACACGTCTTCTGTTCCTAGGAATGATTCTGGACACAGACCAGAAAAGAGTGTTTCTTCCAGTGGAAAAAGCCGAGGAGTTGTCATCTCTAGTCAGAGACATCCTAAAACCGGGACAGGTGTTGGTACATCAATGCACACGAGTCCTGGGAAAAATGGTAGCTTCGTACGAGGCGATTCCATTCGGAAGGTTCCACGCAAGGACTTTCCAGTGGGACCTGTTGGACAAATGGTCCGGGTCCCATCTCCAGATGCAACAGCGGATAACCCTGTCGGCAAGAACCAGGGTGTCGCTGCTGTGGTGGCTGCAGAGGGCTCATCTACTAGAGGGCCGCAGATTCGGAATACAGGACTGGGTCCTGGTGACCACGGATGCCAGCCTTCGGGGCTGGGGTGCAGTCACACAGGGAAGAAATTTCCAAGGACTGTGGTCAAATCAGGAGATTTCGCTTCACATAAATATTCTGGAGCTAAGGGCCATTTACAATGCCCTAAGCCAAGCAAGACCCCTGCTTCAGAACCGGCCGGTACTGATCCAATCAGACAACATCACGGCGGTCGCCCATGTAAACAGACAGGGCGGCACAAGAAGCAGGAGGGCAATTGCAGAAGTCACAAGGATTCTCCGATGGGCAGAGAATCATGTGTTAGAACTGACAGCAGTGTTCATTCCGGGAGTGGACAACTGGGAAGCAGACTTCCTCAGCAGGCACGACCTCCACCCGGGAGAATGGGGACTTCATCCAGAAGTTTTCCAGATGCTGGTAAACCGTTGGGAAAAACCACAGGTGGACATGATGGCGTCCCGCCTCAACAAAAAGCTAAAAAGCTATTGCGCCAGGTCAAGGGACCCTCAGGCGATCGCTGTGGACGCTCTAGTGACACCGTGGGTGTACCAGTCGGTTTATGTGTTTCCTCCTCTACCTCTCATACCCAAAGTACTGAGAATAATAAGAAAGCGAGGAGTGAGAACTATTCTCGTGGCTCCGGATTGGCCAAGAAGAGCTTGGTACCCGGAGCTTCAAGAGATGCTTGCAGAGGACCCTTGGCCTCTGCCGCTCAGACAAGAACTGCTGCAGCAGGGACCCTGTCTGTTCCAAGACTTACCGCGGCTGCGTTTGACGGCATGGCGGTTGAACGCCGGATCCTAAAGGAAAAAGGCATTCCGGAGGAAGTCATCCCTACCCTGATCAAGGCCAGGAAGGATGTCACCGCAAAACATTATCACCGCATTTGGCGAAAATATGTTGCTTGGTGTGAGGCCAAGAAGGCCCCAACGGAGGAATTTCAACTGGGTTGATTCCTGCATTTCCTGCAAGCAGGTGTGACGTTGGGCCTCAAATTGGGGTCCATTAAGGTCCAGATCTCGGCCCTGTCGTTTTTCTTCCAGAAAGAACTGGCTTCACTGCCTGAAGTTCAGACTTTTGTCAAGGGAGTTCTGCATATTCAGCCTCCTTTTGTGCCCCCAGTGGCACCTTGGGATCTCAATGTGGTTTTGGAGTTTCTGAAATCACATTGGTTTGAGCCACTTAAGACTGTGGATTTAAAATATCTCACGTGGAAAGTGGTTATGTTGTTGGCTCTGGCTTCGGCCAGACGTGTGTCAGAATTGGCGGCTTTGTCCTGTAAAAGCCCCTATCTGATTTTCCATATGGATAGGGCAGAGTTGAGGACTCGTCCTCAGTTTCTCCCGAAGGTGGTATCAGCTTTTCACTTGAACCAACCTATTGTGGTGCCTGCGGCTACTAGGGAATTGGAGGATTCCAAGTTTCTGGACGTAGTCAGGGCCCTGAAAATTTATATTTCCAGGACGGCTGGAGTCAGGAAAACTGACTCGCTGTTTCTTTTATATGCACCCAACAAGCTGGGTGCACCTGCTTCTAAGCAGACTATCGCGCACTGGATTTGTAGCACTATTCAGCTGGCGCATTCTGCGGTAGGACTACCGCAGCCTAAATCTGTAAAAGCCCATTCCACAAGGAAGGTGGGCTCATCTTGGGCGGCTGCCCGAGGGGTCTCGGCTTTACAACTTTGCCGAGCTGCTACTTGGTCAGGGGCAAACACGTTTGCAAAATTTTATAAATTTGATACCCTGGCTGAGGAGGACCTGGAGTTCTCTCATTCGGCGCTGCAGAGTCATCCGCACTCTCCCGCCCGTTTGGGAGCTTTGGTATAATCCCCATGGTCCTTACGGAGTACCCAGCATCCACTAGGACGTCAGAGAAAATAAGATTTTACTCACCGGTAAATCTATTTCTCGTAGTCCGTAGTGGATGCTGCGCGCCCATCCCAAATGCGGATTATCTGCAATACTTGTAAATAGTTATTGTTACAAAAATCGGGTTGTTATTGCGAGCCATCTGTTCAGAGGCTCCATTGTTATCATACTGTTAACCGGGGTTCCTATCACGAGTTATATGGTGTGATTGGTGTGGCTGGTATGAGTCTTACCCGGGATTCAAAATCCTTCCTTATTGTGTCAGCTCTTCCGGGCACAGTGTCCTAACTGAGGCTTGGAGGAGGGTCATAGGGGGAGGAGCCAGTGCACACCAGGTAGTCCTAAATCTTTCTTTAGAGTGCCCAGTCTCCTGCGGAGCCTGTCTATTCCCCATGGTCCTTACGGAGTACCCAGCATCCACTACGGACTACGAGAAATAGATTTACCGGTGAGTAAAATCTTATTTGTTTCCCTATTTTTGTGTGTGTGTGTGTGTTTGTGTATTCTTTCACATTTACTATGTCTAAGGAGTGTGTATCATGCACAGCTCAGTGTTTTTCTCAATCTGAGGGATCACTGCAGTGTACTCAGGATAGTACACATTCTCAGGCTAGTGGATCTGAACCAGTATGGTTAGATTCATTTAAAGGGATTATTTCAAATATTTCGAATAAATGATCCCAAAGTGAGAAGGAGACGCAATACTTAAGGCAATCTGTTGATGACCTGATGAATAGAGATTCAGTGATCATTCCAGCATCTCAGATCCCTGCCATTTGTCCACAGAAGTGTACCCTGGCCCAAATCATGCAGGCTGATACTGATGATCAGTATCTCACCCCCAGAGGAGGGTGAGATGACTCGGGAGGTGGGGATGCAGCTTTGTCACAGGGGATACAAGCCCTGATAGAAGCTATTAAAGACGTCCTGCGCATTCCTGATAAGGTGTCAGAGGACGAGGAGGAATCTTATTTTAATGTGAAAAGGAAATCCTAAGCTACTTTCCCTGCATGTAGGAATTTAATTCCCTATTTGAAGCAACTTGGGTAAATCCTGACAAGAAATTTCAGGTCCCAAAATGGTTACTCACATCCTTCCTGTTTCCTCAGGATGACAGGAAAAAAATAAGAATTTACTCACCGGTAATTCTATTTCTCGTAGTCCGTAGTGGATGCTGGGGCTCCGTAAGGACCATGGGGAATAGACGGGCTCCGCAGGAGACTGGGCACTCTAAAAGAAAGATTAGGTACTATCTGGTGTGCACTGGCTCCTCCCTCTATGCCCCTCCTCCAGACCTCAGTTAGGGAAACTGTGCCCGGAAGAGCTGACATTACAAGGAAAGGATTTTGGAATCCAGGGTAAGACTCAAACCAGCCACACCAATCACACCGTATAACTTGTGATAACCTTACCCAGTTAACAGTATGAACAACAACTGAGCCTCAATCAACGGATGTAAGCAATAACTATATACATGTATTGCAGAAGAAGTCCGCACTTGGGACGGGCGCCCAGCATCCACTACGGACTACGAGAAATAGAATTACCGGTGAGTAAATTCTTATTTTCTCTGACGTCCTAGTGGATGCTGGGGACTCCGTAAGGACCATGGGGATTATACCAAAGCTCCCAAACGGGCGGGAGAGTGCGGACGACTCTGCAGCACCGAATGAGCGAACTCCAGGTCCTCCTCAGCCAGGGTATCAAATTTGTAGAACTTAGCAAATGTGTTTGAACCCGACCAAGTAGCAGCTCGGCAAAGCTGTAAAGCCGAGACCCCTCGGGCAGCCGCCCAAGAAGAGCCCACCTTCCTTGTGGAATGGGCTTTTACTGATTTTGGATGCGGCAATCCAGCCGCAGAGTGAGCCAGCTGAATCGTGCTACAGATCCAGCGAGCAATAGTCTGCTTCGAAGCAGGAGCGCCAACCTTGTTGGCTGCATACAGAATAAACAGCGAGTCAGACTTTCTGACTCCCGCCGTTCTGGAAACATAAATTTTCAAAGCCCGGACTACGTCCAGCAACTTGGAATCCTCCAAGTCCCTAGTAGCCACAGGCACCACAATAGGTTGGTTCAAATGGAACGATGATACCACCTTAGGGAGAAATTGGGGACGAGTCCTCAATTCTGCCCTGTCCATATGGAAGATCAGATAGGGGCTTTTACATGACAAAGCCGCCAATTCTGACACACGCCTAGCCGAAGCTAAGGCCAATAGCATGACCACTTTCCACGTGAGATATTTTAGCTCCACGGTCTTAACTGGCTCAAACCAGTGGGATTTCAGGAAATCCAACACAACGTTAAGATCCCAAGGTGCCACTGGTGGCACAAAAGGAGGCTGAATATGCAGCACTCCCTTTACAAACGTCTGAACCTCAGGCAGTGAAGCCAGTTCTTTTTGAAAGAAAATGGATAGGGCCGAGATCTGAACCTTTATGGACCCTAATTTGAGGCCCATAGTCACACCTGACTGTAGGAAATGCAGAAAACGACCCAACTGGAAGTCCTCTGTAGGGGCCTTCCTGGCCTCACACCAAGCAACATATTTCCGCCATATGCGGTGATAATGCTTTGCTGTCACGTCCTTCCTAGCTCTTATCAGCGTAGGAATTACTTCATCCGGTATACCCTTTTCCGCTAGGATCCGGCGTTCAACCGCCATGCCGTCAAACGCAGCCGCGGTAAGTCTTGGAACAGACAGGGCCCCTGCTGCAACAGGTCCTGTCTGAGAGGCAGAGGCCATGGGTCCTCTGTGACCATCTCTTGAAGTTCTGGGTACCAAGTCCTTCTTGGCCAATCCGGAACAATGAGTATCGTTCTCACTCCTCTTTTTATTACTATTCTCAGTACCTTGTGTATGAGAGGAAGAGGAGGAAACACATATACCGACTGGAACACCCACGGAGTTACCAGTGCGTCCACAGCTATCGCCTGAGGGTCCCTTGACCTGGCGCAATATTTTTTTAGCTTTTTGTTTAGGCGGGACGCCATCATGTCCACCTGTGGCCGTTCCCACCGATTTGCAATCTGCTCGAAGACTTCTTGATGAAGTCCCCACTCTCCCGGGTGGAGGTCGTGCCTGCTGAGGAAGTCTGCTTCCCAGTTGTCCACTCCCGGAATGAACACTGCTGACAGTGCTTGTACGTGATTCTCCGCCCAACAAAGAATCCTTGTGGCTTCCGCCATCGCCACCCTGCTTCTTGTGCCGCCCTGTCGGTTTACATGGGCGACTGCCGTGATGTTGTCTGACTGAATCAGCACTGGTTGGTCTCGAAGCAGGGGCTCCGCTTGACTCAGGGCGTTGTATATGGCCCTTAATTCCAGTATGTTTATGTGCAGACGAGTCTCCTGACTTGACCACAGCCCCTGGAAGTTTCTTCCGTGAGTGACTGCCCCCCATCCGCGGAGGCTTGCATCCGTGGTCACCAGGACCCAGTCCTGTATGCCGAACCTGCGGCCCTCGAGAAGATGAGCACTCTGCAGCCACCACAGAAGAGACACCCTGGCCCTCGGGGACAGGGCGATCAGCCGATGCATCTGAAGATGCGATCCGGACCACTTGTCCAACAGATCCTACTGAAAGATCCTGGCATGGAACCTGCCGAAAGGAATGGCTTCGTATGACGCTACCATCTTTCCCAGGACTCGCGTGCAGTGATGCACCGACACCTGCTTTGGTTTCAGGAGATCCCTGACCATGGTCACTAACTCCTGAGCCTTCTCCTCCAGGAGAAATACCTTCTTCTGTTCTGTGTCCAGAATCATGCCCAGGAAGGGCAGACGCGTCGTAGGAATCAGCTGCGACTTTGGAATATTCAGAATCCAGCCGTGCCGTAGCAACACTTCCTGAGAGTGCGCTACGCTGACCAACAACTGCTCTCTGGACCTCGCCTTTATGAGGAGATCGTCCAAGTACGGGATAACTGTAACTCCTTGCTTCCGGAGAAGTACCATCATCTCCGCCATTACCTTGGTAAAGACTCTCGGTGCCGTGGATAGACCAAACGGCAACGTCTGGAATTGGTAATGACAGTCCTGTACCACAAACCTGAGGTACTCCTGGTGAGGCGGATAAATGGGGACATGCAAGTATGCATCCTTGATGTCCAGAGATACCATAAAATCCCCCTCTTCCAGGCTGGCAATGACCGCTCTGAGCGATTCCATTTTGAACTTGAACTTTTTCATGTAAATGTTCAAGGATTTTAAATTTAGAATGGGTCTTACCGAACCGTCCGGTTTCGGTACCACAAACAATGTGGAATAGTAACCCCTTCCCTGCTGAAGGGGGGGTACCATTATTATCACTTGCTGGAGGTACAGCTTGTGAATAGCCGTCAGGACTATCTCCCTCCCCGTGGGAGAAGCTGGCAAGGCGGATTTTAGGTAACGGTGAGGGGGCGTCACTTCTAATTCCAGCTTGTATCCCTGAGATACAATTTGTATAGCCCAAGGATCCACTTGTGAGCAAACCCACTGGTTGCAGAAATTTCGGAGACGCGCCCCCACCGCTCCTGGCTCCGCCTGTGGAGCCCCAGCGTCATGCGGTGGACTTAGTGGAAGCAGGGGAGGACTTTTGTTCCTGAGAACTGGCTGCATGGTGCAGCTTCTTTCCTCTACCCCTGCCTCTGGCAAGAAAGGATGCACCTCTGACTCTCTTGCTTTTTTGAGAACGAAAGGACTGCATTTGGTAATACGGTGCTTTCTTAGGCTGTGAGGAAACCTGTGGCAAGAAAGTCGACTTTCCAGCTGTCGCTGTGGATACGAGGTCCGAGAGACCGTCCCCAAACAATTCCTCACCCTTATAAGGCAAAACCTCCATGTGTTTTTTAGAGTCGGCATCCCCTGTCCATTGCCGAGTCCATAAGACCCTCCTGGCAGAAATGGACATAGCATTAATTCGAGAGCCCAGCAGGCAAATGTCCCTCTGGGCATCCCGCATATATAAGACAACGTCTTTAATATGGCTAAGTGTTAGCAATACGGTATCCCTGTCCAGGGTATCCAACCCCTCTGACAGAGTATCTGTCCATGCTGCAACAGCACTACACATCCAAGCTGAAGCAATAGCCGGTCTCAGTAGAGTACCAGAGTGTGTATACACAGACTTCAAGATACCTTCCTGCTTCCTATCCGCAGGTTCCTTTAGGGCGGCCGTATCCTGAGACGGCAGGGCCACTCTTTTAGATAAGCGCGTCAGGGCCTTGTCAACCCTAGGGGAGGATTCCCAGCGTAACCTATCCGTTGGCGGGAAAGGGTACGCCATTAGTATTCTCTTGGGAATCACCCCTTTCTTATCAGGGGAAGACCACGCTTCTTCACATAACTCATTTAATTCATGTGACGGGGGAAAAGTCACTGGCTGCTTTTTCTCCCCAAACATATTTACCCTCTTGTCAGGGACAGGGTCAGCCACTGAAATGTGTAATACATTTTTCATTGCAATAATCATGTATCGGATGGCCTTAGTTATTTTGGGCTGTAATAGTGCCTCATCCTCGTCGACGCTGGAGTCGGACTCTGTGTCGACATCTGTGTCAACCAACTGAGATAGTGGGCGTTTTTGAGACGCTGACGGCCTCTTGAGGCGCCTGGGCAGGCCCGGGTTGAGAGCCCGGCTGTCCCCCGGCAGCAACATAATCAAATCTCTTATGTAATGAGTTTACATTGTCATTTAAGACCTTCCACATATCCATCCAATCAGGTGTCGGCACCGACGGGGGCGACACCACATTTATCTGCACTTGCTCCGCCTCCACGTAACCCTCCTCATCAAACATGTCGACACAGCCGTACCGACACACAGCACACACACAGGGAATGCTCTGACTGAGGACAGGACCCCACAAGGTCTATGGGGAGACAGAGAAAGAGTATGCCAGCACACACCACAGCGCTATATACACAGGGATACACACTACCAGAAGTGAATTTTTCCCAATAGCTGCTGTATCAATACACCTTTTGCCTAAATTTATGTGCCCCCCCCTCTCTTTTTACCCTCTTAGTGCCAGGAGACTGCAGGGGAGAGCCTGGGGAGCGTCCTTCCAGCGGAGCTGTGAAGAGAAATGGCGCTGGTGTGCTGAGGAAGAAGGCCCCGCCCCCTCAGCGGCGGGCTTCTGTCCCGCTGTTTCTGACTAAAAAATAGCGGGGGTTTTACACATATACAGTCACAGACTGTATTATGTGTCTTTTTTATGCCAAAGGTATTCTTATTGCTGCCCAGGGCGCCCCCCCCCCCCCCCAGCGCCCTGCACCCTACAGTGACCGGAGTGTGTGGTGTGCAGTGGGAGCAATGGCGCACAGCTGCGGTGCTGTGCGCTACCTTAATGAAGACAGGAGTCTTCAGCCGCCGATTTCATCACCAACTTCTGATCTTCTGGCTCTGCGAGGGGGACGGCGGCGCGGCTCCGGGAACGGACGACCGAGGACCTCTGCCTGTGTTCGAACCCTCTGGAGCTAATGGTGTCCAGTAGCCTAAGAAGCGCAACCTAGCTGTGAACAGGTACGTTTGCTTCTCTCCCCTCGGTCCCACGTAGCAGTGAGTCTGTTGCCAGCAGATCTCACTGAAAATAAAAAACCTAACATTACTTTCTTTACTAGCAGGCTCTGGAGAGCCCACTAGGTGCATCCAGCTCTGGCCGGGCACAGATTCTAACTGAGGTCTGGAGGAGGGGCATAGAGGGAGGAGCCAGTGCACACCAGATAGTACCTAATCTTTCTTTTAGAGTGCCCAGTCTCCTGCGGAGCCCGTCTATTCCCCATGGTCCTTACGGAGTCCCCAGCATCCACTAGGACGTCAGAGAAATGGGAAAACTCACCGATAGTTGATGCATCGATTTCTAGGCTGTCACGTAAGATAGTTTTACCTGTCCCTGGGGCAGCTTCCTTGAAGGATGCTGCAGACCGCAAGATTGAGACCACTCTCAAATCTCTGTACACAGCTGCGGGGGTGGCCCAGAGACCCAGTATAGCTTGTGCATGGATCTCTAGGACCATTGCAAAATGGTCATGTAATCTGACGGGTTCGATTCCTTATCCAGGGGGGAGATAATTTTACTCCTACAGCATATACAGGATTCTGCTAACTTTATGGTGGAAGCCATGAAGGAAATTGGTTTACTCAATGCACGCACCACTGCCATGGCAGCGTCAGCACACAGGGTCTTATAGCTACGCCAGTGGACTGCGGACGTGGATTCCAGGAAAGGCGTGGAAAGCCTACCTTTCACAGGTGAAGCCCTTTTTGGAGATGATCTAGATACGTGGATATCCAGGGCTACGGCGGGTAAGTCTACATACCTTCCTTCCGCAGCTCCCCCGGCTAGAAACTCAGACAGGCATCCGTCATCAGAAGGACCCAGTTGGAGATCCAGAAGGGACGACCCCTGCTCAATTGTTGGTCCTGCAGCCACCAGGTCAGTGACAGACGGACTTCCGGAGGCAAGGAGATCATTTGAGACCTGATCCGGTGAGGCAGGCCGTCCCACTTGGCAAGAATCAGTTTCTGCAGAGGGCGGGAATGAAATTGATCATACTCCACCATGTCGAAAGCCGACACCATGAGGCCTAGTACATGCATCGCCGAGTGTATCGACACACGCGGATGAGAGAGGAAGCAACATATCTTGTCCTGAAGCTTCAGGACTTTCTCCTGTGACAAAAACAACCTCTGATTGTGTGTGTCCAACAATGCTCTCAGATGCACCATGCTCTGGGCAGGGACCAGAGATGATTTCTTCCAGTTGATGAGCCACCCGTGGGCTTGCAGAAACTGGACCGTCAGATCCAAATGACGGAGGAGAACTTCTGGGGAATTGGCCAGGATCAGCAGGTCATCCAGATACAGCAGGAGTGAAGCCGTCATAACTGCCATGACCTTGGTGAAAATTCGCGGAGCCATGGTCAGACCAAACGGTAAGGCCCGGAATTGGTAATGGAGATTGCCAATAGCAAACCACAGGTATTGCTGATGTGACATGGCAATAGAGATATGCAGGTAAGCATCCTGTATATCCAGGGATACTATATAGTCCCCTGGTTCCAAAGCCAGGACAATAGAGCGAAGGGTCTCCATACGAAACTTGGATACCCTCACAAACTTGTTCAAAGATTTGAGGTTGAGAATGGGCTGGGAGGAACCATTCGGTTTGGGGACTAGGAACAGCATTGAATAGTACCCCCTGCCCCTCTGAGCCAGAGGCACTGGCACTACCACTCCGTTGTCTAGGAGGGATTGTACCACTAAAAAGAGAGTTGCTGCCCTCACCTGATCCGAAGGGATGTCCGTCAGGCAACAGCGAGGAGGGGGGACGTGTCTTGAAAGATATAGCGTATCCATGAGTGATGACTTCCCGTACCCAAGCATCTGAAGTGGTCTTCAACCATACCTGGGTGAACTGTAGAAGTTGGCCTCCCACCCTGGGATCCCCAAGGGGGAGGCCTGCCCCGTCATGCCGCAGGCTTGTCAGATTTGGAAGCCGGCTGACGGGCAGCCCAGGCAGGTTTAGGCTTGGGCTTGGTGGTTTTGGAGGTGTGAGACTGTTTCGGGTATGCCTGACTCTTTGCTTTACCCGGAGGGCGATAGGAATGAAAGGAAGTACTCTTAGCCTTCGGGGCCGAAGGAGTCGTACTAGGTAGACATACGGGCCCTCATTCCGAGTCGTTCGCTCTGTATTTTTCATCGCATCGCAGTGAAATTCCGCTTAGTACGCATGCGCAATATTCGCACTGCGACTGCGCCAAGTAATTTTACAATGGAGATAGTATTTTTACTCACTGCTTTTTCATTGCTCCGGCGATCGTAATGTGATTGACAGGAAATGGGTGTTACTGGGCGGAAACAGGCCGTTTTATGGGCGTGTGGGAAAAAACGCTACCGTTTCCGGAAAAAACGCAGGAGTGGCCGGGGAAACGGGGGAGTGTCTGGGCGAACGCTGGGTGTGTTTGTGACGTTAAACCAGGAACGACAAGCACTGAACTGAACGCAGATGCCGAGTAAGTCTGAAGCTACTCTGAAACTGCTAAGTAGTTTGTAATCGCAATATTGCGAATACATCGGTCGCAATTTTAAGAAGCTAAGATACACTCCCAGTAGGCGTAGGCTTAGCGTGAGCAACTCTGCTAAATTCGCCTTGCTAGCGATCAACTCGGAATGAGGGCCACAGTCTTAGCAGACGACAAGTCAGCGACAATCTTGTTGAGATCCTCACCAAAGAGGATGTTTCCTTTAAACGGGAGCAACTCCAGGGTGTTCTTAGAATCCAAGTCCACCGACCAGAACCGTAACCAGAGAATACGGCGAGCCAAAATGGATGTCGTATCAGCCTTGGCCGCCAGAACACCTGCATCTGAAGCTGCTTCTTTAATGTAATGAGATGCCGTGACAATATAATAGAGACATTGTCTGGCATGTTCAGAAAAATTGGACGGAAACTCAGGCTCTATTTCCTGAACCCACGCCTCAATAGCTTCTGCGGCCCAAGTAGCCACAATGGTCTATGCGCAGCCCCTTCAAGGGTATAGATAGCTTTTAAGCAGCCCTCCACACGCTTATCCGACGGCTCCTTGAGAGAAGTAACGGTAGGGACAGGCAGAGCAGACGACACCACCAGCCGAGCGATTTGCGAGTCCACCGGCGGTGGCGTTTCCCAATTTATACTCAATTCTGCCGCAAGGTGATAGCGGGCTAGCATCTTCTTGTGCATGGTGAATTTCTTTCCTGGGTTCTCCCAGGATTCCTGACATATGTCAAATGAGGTAAAACCAATTTAGTAACCTTCTGACGTTTGAACCTGTCCGGTTTCTTAGATGTAGTAGCAGGCTCAGCATCATCATCAATCTGAAGAATGAGCCTGATAGCCTCTAAGATATCAGGAACATCCACCTGTGAAACAGATTCCCCATCAGAAACATCATGATCAGAGTCTGCGGGGTCAGTATACACCCCATCTTCATCGGAAGAGGTATCCGGAACATGCGTGGATTGAGGGGAAGTAACAGCCCGGTTAGAGAACTTCTTAGGTTTAGACTTAGGTGGGCGAGGGTCAGGAATACGTTTATCCAAAGAGTTATTCAAGTGCTGTAACTGAGTGGACAGAGCATCAGTCCATGGCGGATTAACCGCAGGGACCATATAAGGCTGATAAGGTACAGAAGGTCCCATAGGGGGCGCAACTCTAGTTACCAGCATAGTCAGTAAATTAGAAAAGGCAGACCAAGATGGGCCCTGATGTGCCCCCGTTGGTGCAAACTGACTGGGGGGTACAGAACCCCAAAAATCTGTACCCTCCGCAGCGATGTTATCCTCAAATGCATCTGGAACATCATGGCGGAATCAGCCCCAGACCCATCGCCCCCTGTAGCTGACATAATATGAAAGCGTAAACCACGGGGGACACAGTACAATATCAGCAAATATAATACCTAACACAAACACCCGTGCAATGTGACAGCACAAACAGAGGATTTCTGAGGTAAAATGTGACTGAAAAACACAGAGAAAAATACAGAATACGTATATCCTGTGAAATACCTAGATTATCTAATAACCCTGACGCACGGAGACCCCCCAGGTTACAGAATATAGGGATAGCAGTAGGAGGGCGGGATGTATTAACATACATCGCCGCCCCTCGCCGGTTACCGCAGCGATGTTGATCGCATATGTACTAACATATGCGATCAACATCGCGATGCGGTGACGGAGGCCCCCCGCGATACCTGTTAGGTGGTCTGCGGGGGGTCTCCGTCACCTCCCCGGGGTCCCCACACTGGCTAGATGCCGGGAAGCAGCAGCAGGCTGCCCCCGGCACCTCCTCCTCCCCCCTGCAGCCGGAAGGACGTCCGGCTGCGTTGCTAGGGGGAGGAGGACACTACCTTCCGGGTCTAGGGCAGCCTGGAGGAAGGTAAGCCAGGGGGAAGGGGGGTCGGCGTCTGCGGCGGGGGTCGACGGTGTCGGCGGGTTGCGGCGGTCGGCGAAAAGAAGCCCATAGGCTTCTATAGGGTTTCGCCATCCAGAGATGGCGAAACCCTGGACGCCGAAAACGCTGCGGTAGGGTCTTAGTAAATATGAAAATGCGGTAAAACCCCCGTTTTCGGGGGTTTTACCGCATTTTTGCTTTAGTACATCCCGCCCGGAGTGAGATACACGGAGTAGAGATCACGCAGCAGCTATATGCACACACACACAGTCACATGTACAATGCAGGAATTATGACAAACAATAAAACTGCACTGGACTAGCAATACTATTACTGAGTAAAGCTATGTATGTAAACATATATCAATGTACAGTAAAAACTGGATGAATATCACAGGGTACTTGTACTAAATAACCCTGAAGTATGCACTTGTTCTTAATTAACACTGTCTAAACGACATGTAGAATACTTAAGTGTCCTGTAAATGCACAGCGCTGATGATGCAGGCAGCTTTACAGAGGAGGCATCACCCAGCAGTCCCAGAATCAGCTCAACTGTGTGTAATGGCACCCAAACGCTGACAGGGAGTGAGGGAGACAGAGAGATGCAGCTCCAGGGCGGGAACATTTACTC
Source organism: Pseudophryne corroboree (assembly GCF_028390025.1). NCBI lineage: Eukaryota > Metazoa > Chordata > Amphibia > Anura > Myobatrachidae > Pseudophryne > Pseudophryne corroboree. The sequence continues at coordinate 53,486,858 of NC_086454.1, forward strand.
TAAATGGCGCCCAGGGGCTGGAGGAGGGGCTACAGGCCAGAGCCTTATCCCCTTCATGGACTTCACCACCGGGTGCTGCGGGCCTTAATAAAATGGATTATAGCCTTATGCCCTCGTGGTCTAGTGGGGTCCCTGTCAGGGACGTGCGGTGAGCTAAATGGCACAGGAGGCACTGGCTAACTCCAGAGCCAGATTTACATGCAATATATGAGCCAAAGGGTACATCTGGGCATTATACACAGGTGCAGCATTATAAACGCCTGGAAATCTGGTGAGTTTTGATTAGAGATGTGCGGATAAGGTGCCTCACCTGCCATAGACCTTTTACTCCAGAGTTTGGGCTATAAAAATTATTAGAATAATGCAAAGAAGATATTTCAAACAAATTATCAGTATTTTTCATATATTTTATTCAGTCAAAACTCTTTTTTAAAAGTATGACAGGAAAGGTTCTGCCTCACCCCACCGCACGTCACTGGTCCCTGTATGGCCACAGTGTCCACGCCAGCGCGCGTGCCCCGCCTCCTAATGACCGCACCGGATCGCGATTTCCAGCGGGTCCCGCCTGGCGGACCCTCTTAACTCCTCCCTGAGTGTGGCCACGCGATCCCGGAGAACTTTGGTTAGTGTGTGTGCACTGGGTGAAGAACCGGAGCCTCCGCTGTAAGTACCCAGCAACCAGGGACGTGGGAGTATACCCCCGTCCCTGGGGGAGGTGATAGAGCTGCAGCAGGCGATATCAGAATAATATCTAGCACTAGAGTGCCTCTGCTGCAGCCCTTGAATTCTTCTATCTTCTTTAAAATAGCTCTTCTTAGGGCTGCTGGAGCAGTCCTGCCTGTTAGCTGCCTGCACTGCAGGCACCAACTTACAAACTAAGCTCCTGTGCACAGAAGCGGGGTTATAGAGGAGGCGGCGCTGAGCATCTTGGGAACAGTCAAAGCTTTTAGCCTGTTGGTGCCTCGGATCAAGATCCTACTCTATACCCCGATGTTATTCCCTGTGGAATACCAGTGTACCCCGCTTCAGAAACGAGGGTTATTATTCCAACCTGTTTGTAGTTCCGAAACCGGACGTTCGGTAAGGCCCAATTTAAATCTCAAGTCGTTGAACCCGTACTTACAGGTGTTCAAGTTCAAGATGGAGTCTCTGAGAGTGGTGATCTCAGGTCTGGAGGAGGGGGAATTCTTGGTGTCTCTGGATATCAAGGATGCGTACCTTCATATTCCGATTTGGCCGCCTCATCAGTCTTATCTAAGGTTTGCATAACAGGACTGTCACTACCAGTTCCTGACCCTGCCATTTGGCCTCTCTACGGACCGAGGGTGTTCACCATGGTAATGGCAGAGATGATGTTTCTCCTCCGCAAACAGGGAGTGAACATAATACCGTATCTGGACGATCTGCTGCTAAAAGCACCATCCAGGGAGAGGTTGTTAGTCAACATTGCCCTCTCAACCCGTCTACTCCAGGATCACGGGTGGATTTTGAACCTGCCAAAATCTCATCTGGAACCAAGACAGAGGCTTCCATTCCTGGGGATGATATTGGATACGGAGGCGCAGAAGGTATTCCTTCCATTGGAAAAAGCATTGGTGATCCAGTCGGTGGTGCGAGATCTGAAAGAGAGGTGAAGGGGCCACAGTTAAGTTGCAGGGGTATTCAGGAAAATGACACAAGTACATTTACAGAGGAGAAGGTCCTAACAGAACTCTTAAAGCTGAAAATGGACAAATCTATGGGGCCAGATGGGATACATCCAAGGATACTAAAAGAACTTAAAGAGGTGCTGGTAGCACCATTGACAGAATTATTCAACCAGTCATTAGCTACAGGAGTAATTCCAGAGGACTGGAAAAGAGCAAATGTAGTCCCACTGCACAAAAGTGGAAGCAAGGAAGAGGCAAACAACTACAGACCAGTGAGTCTTACATCAGTAGTAGGGAAATTGATGGAAACACTCTTAAAAGAAAGAGTTGTAGATTATCTCAAATCCGGCAATTTACAGGATCCCAAACAGCATGGATTCACTGGGGGGAGATCATGTCAAACAAATCTTATTGACTTTTTTTGACTGTGTGACTAAAGTGATGGATAAAGGTGGAGCCATGGATATAGCTTATCTAGACTTTAGTAAGGCTTTTGACACTGTTCCACATCGCAGACTGCTAAATAAACTTGAAAGTTTGGGATTGGATATTAGGATTATTGAATGGATAAGATCTTGGTTGAAGGATAGAAAACAGAGAGTTGTGGTAAATGGAGTGCATTCACAGGAGGGAAATGTTACCAGTGGAGTACCCCAGGGATCTGTACTTGGACCAGTGCTTTTTAATATATTTATTGGTGACATTGCAAATGGCATTAAAGGGAAAGTATGCCTTTTTGCAGATGACATAAAGGTATGCAACAGGGTAGACACACCAGGTGAGGTAAAACAAATGATTGAGGATCTAGGTAGACTAGAGGAATGGTCAAGAGTGTGGCAATTACAGTTTCATGCCAAAAAATGCAAAATCATGCACTTGGGTCTCAAAAATCCAATGGCTAAATATAGTATTAATGGCACCATACTAGAAACTACTGAGGAGGAAAGGGATCTAGGAGTCACTATTTCAGATGACTTAAAGGCAGGTAAGCAATGTAACAAAGCAATGATAAAGGCTAGTCAGATGCTTGGCTGCATTGGGAGAGGAATCAGCAGCAGAAAGAAAGAAGTAATAATGCCACTGTATAGGTCATTGGTACGGCCTCATCTAGAATACTGTGTTCAATTCTGGAGGCCATATCTTCAAAAGGATATTAATACATAAGAAACTGTACAAAGAAGGGCAGCTAAAATGGTGCATGGCCTACATCACAAAACATACCCAGAAAGACTAAGAAATCTCAATATGTATAGTTTGGAGCAGAGAAGGGAAAGGAAAGGGGGGACATGATAGAAACTTTCAAATATATCAAGGGTTTTAACAAAGTCCAGGAGGGAAACATTCTCCAAATGAAGAGAAGCAATAGGACACGAGGACATGCACTGTGACTGGAGGGGGGGAGGTTCAGGGGAAATTTGCGGAAAAATTACTTCACAGAAAGGGTAGTGGACAAGTGGAATAGCCTCCCATCAGAGGTGGTAGAGGCTTAGACAGTAGAGCAATGTAAACATGCATGGGATAGACATAACAATATCCTTACAAAGAAATAAGGATCATATAAGGTTAGAGATAAAAATAATGTAAAAAAAAAAGGGGCAGACTAGATGGGCCAAGTGGTTCTTATCTGCCGACAAATTCTTTGTTTCTATGTTCTAAGACAAACCCGGACATCGGTGCATCTATGCATTCGCCTTCTGGGAAAGATGGTAGCCACTTACGAGGTGCTGCAGTCGGAAGGTTTCACGCAAGGCTCTTCCAGCTGGATCTGTTGGACAAATGGTCCGAATCGCATCTTCACATGCACCAGAGGATCCGTCTGTTGCCAAAAGCCAGGATTTCTCTTCTGTGGTGGCTTCAGACTTCTCACCTGACAGAGGGCCAAAGTTTCGGGATTCAAAATTGGATTCTGCTAACCACAGATGCAAGCCTCAGAGGTTGGGGAGCAGTCACCAAGGAAAAACAGTTCCAAAGAAAATGGTCAAGTCAGGAAGCCATTCTTCCAGTCAACATTCTGGAACTAAGGGCCATATACAACGCCCTTCTACAGGCATCGCATCTTCTTCAAGATCAAGCCATTCAGGTTCAGTCGGGCAATGTGATGGCAGTAACTTACAGAGGGGTCATACCGACCCGATCGCACACTGCGCTTTGCCGCAGCCATGCGATCAGGTCGGAACTGTGCATGCGCTGCGGCCGCATTGTGCAGGCGCATCGTTGCCCAGCAACGCAGCGACGCCGCTAGCAAAGAAAGCGGTCGCAGCGGCGACCGCAAGAACATTGACAGGAGGAAGGCGGTCCAGGGCGTCAACTCACCGTTTTCTGGGCGTGAAGATCCGAAAGCAGGCGTGTCGAGGCGTTTGGAGGGCGGATGTCTGACGTCAATTCCGGGACCCGCTGGATTCATCACACAGGGTAAGTAAGTCTAACCCTGGTCTTGTTTTACACAAAACTTTTTTAGCATAGCAGGGCTGCACAAGCGATCGCAGCCTTGCTATGCAAAAAAACACTCCCCCATAGGCGGCGTCTAGTTGATCGCACAGGCAGCAAAAAGTTGCTTCGTGAGATCAACTTGGAATGACCACCCATAAACCGACAAGGCGGAACGAAGAGCAGGGCAGCAATGTCAGAGGTAAGAAGGATTCTCCTCTGGGAAGAAAGACACGTTGGCGTTGTCCGCGATCTTCATTCCGGGAGTAGATAACTGGGAAGCAGACTTCCTCAGCAGACACAACCTCCTCCCAGGAGAGTGGGGCCTTCACCCGGAGGTGTTCGGGTGCTTGACACGTCGGTGGGGAATGCCACAAATCGACATGATGGCCTCTCGTCTCAACAAGAAGCTCAAGCAGTATTGTTCCAGGTCGAGGTTCCATAAAAGTCCAGATTTCAGCCTCATCCATTTTCTTCCAGAAACAATTGGCTTCTCTCCCTGAGGTTCAGACATTTTTGAAGGGGGTTCTGCACATCCAACCGCCCTTTGTGCCTCCTATGGCACCTTGGGATCTCAACGTGGTGTTGCAGTTCCTGCAATCGGAATGGTTTGAGCCTTTACAGAACATTGACGTCAAGTTTCTTACGTGGAAGGCCGTCACGCTGTTGGCGAGGCGTGTGTCAGAGCTGGGGGCGTTGTCTCACAAAAGCCCCTAATTTGATTTTTCATGAAGATAGGGCTGAACTCAGAACTCGTCAGCAATTTCTTCCAAAGGTGGTGTCTGCGTTTCATATCAAACAACCTATTGTGGTTCTGGTGGTTACCGACACCTCTGCTACTTCAAAGTCCTTGGATGTTGTGAGGGCTTTGAAGATCTATGTGAAGCGGACAGCTCGTCGCAGAAAATCTGACTCGCTGTTTGTTCTCTATGATCCCAATAAAATTGGGTGTCCTGCTTCAAAGCAGACAATTGCACGCTGGATCAGGCTTACCATCCAGCATACACTATACAGGGGAATTGGGGCTCAACTGCACACCCTAATGGTTGTAATGAGATTTTATGGTACTACAGGAGAAAGAAAGGGTGCAGATGCACTATACAATCATTACTCTAAATTACAATATACAATATAATAAGAGGTTGTTAGCATATAATTGGCCAATGATATGGGCTTGCCCACCGCATCGAGGTCACCTCTATCGAGCAAGTCCCTAACACTTTGGGGTTCACATCAGGGTGCAGGGCACCCTCAAATAAGCAGAGGTAGTTACTGAGTGTAGAAAGTGTTTTAAACTTAGATATAAAGTATGTGAAAAATATATATACATGGATAAAATAATACACATAGGAGGTAGTGACAAAATAGTGAAAATTAAGTGTTAGGGTGTGATGCCCCAGCCAGAACAGTTCAGGGGACCCTGTGCCCCAATGCTTACCCAAAAATACACTGACACTGTATGAAAATAATAGACCTTTGGTCAACCAGTTCTGCAGGAACCTCAGCACTCTCCCACCCGGTTCGGGAGCTTTGGTACATCCCCATGGTACTAATGTGGACCCCAGTTTCCTCTAGGACGTAAGAGAAAATAGAATTTTAATTACCTATCGGTAAATCCTTTTGTCGTAGTCCATAGAGGATACTCAGCGCCCGCCCAGTGCTTTGTTTCTTCCTGCACTGTTACTTGGTTAAGTATTGTTGGTTCAGCGGTTGCTGTTCCTAGTTTAAAGTTTGGTTAGCTTGGCTTTTCTCTAGTTTGTGTGTGCTGGTTCGGAATCTCACCACTATCCTTTTATATCCTTCTCTCAAAGAACGTCCGTCTCCTCAGGCACAGTTTCCTAGACTGAGTCTGGTAGGAGGGGCATAGAGGGCTCGCCCACACTATCAAATTCTTATAAAGTGTCCATGGCTCATAGTGGACCCGTCTATACCCCATGGTACTAATGTAGGCCCCAGTATCCTCTACGGACTACGAGAAAAGGAGTTAACGATAGGTAATTAAAATCCTATTACTACTGAGTATATAGTCACTGCAGAGCATTCAGCAGCTGAGAAAAGCAGTTTGTATGGGCTCCAGTCCATATCTGGTATGTAGGACAGCACAGGACTGTAAGTAGGTGTGTGCGAGCGGTGTCTCGCACACAGTGCAGAACCATGGGGAGCGACTCCATCACTGCCCCATTACCTCTCCTACTGTCCATCCTGTTGTCAAGTTCGTACTTACAGTACTGTACTGCCCCACCAACTCCCTGTGCCACGTCCTTCTCCTCCTCTCTATGACCCGACAGCTCATGGCATATACATCCAGAATTTCTCCTGCACTGCCTGGGTTACTGAACACAGTAGCTCAGCCATGATCCATCTAGTGCAAAGGAGAGATAAGGGTTGCACTTACCTCCCATCAGTACTTCAACTTTGGGCTGTGAGAGATCATCCACACAGCCTCCGCCACTGTCTAGCACTGACAGCTACAGTAAGTTCCTCAGCAGCCTCCGAGCTGCGGATCCCTGGAGATGGCAGTTGTTCACTAGCATTCAACAGCTAATTACGTTGCAGACCCCTACAAGTGTAGTTTCCCAGTACTAGTACTGGTCCCTCGGGAGCTCTATAGTAACATGCACAACACACATGGTCCATGGAGGAAGAGGGGTTAGAGAGCGTTACGCTCAGTTGCAATTCCTACCAATTTAACCTTTTCATTGCACTTTGGTGGTCATTCCGAGTTGTTTGCTCGTTGCCGATTTTCGCTATGCTGCGATTTGATGCTGAATGCACATGCGCATGGTACGCAGCGCGCATGCGCTTAGTTATTTAACTAAAAACGTAGCAGTTTTGCTGTTGTTCGTGCAGCACTTTTCAGTCGCACTGCTGATCGGTGAGTGATTGACAGGAAAGGGGTGTTTCTGGGTGGTAACTGAGCATTTTCCGGGAGTGTGCTAAAAAACGCAGGAGTGGCTGGAGAAACGGGGGAGTGGCTGGCCGAACGCTGGGCGTGTTTGTGATGTCAAACCAGGAACTAAACGGAATGAGGTGATCGCAATCTAGGAGTAGGTCTGGAGCTACTCAGAAACTGCAGGGAATTATTTAGTAGCAGTTCTGCTAATCTTTCGTTCGCTATTCTGCTAAGCTAAGATACACTCCCATAGGGCGGCGGCCTAGCGTTTGCAATGCTGCTAAAAGCAGCTAGCGAGCGAACAACTCGGAATGAGGGCCTTTATGCTGATTGAAACATGCATTCCAAAGTTTGATGGTTCTTCATTTTTTAAGATATTTAAGGTTGAATTGAGCTACTATAGACTATAAACTATGTTTAATAACATTTTGCTTATGGGTGTAGTATCTTATGCCGGCGGTCGGGCTCCCAGCGACCAGCATACCGGCGCCGGAATCTTGACCGCCAGCATACCGAAAATAGGGCGAGTGCAAATGAGCCCCTTGCGGGCTCGCTGCGCTCACCACTCTGCGGGCACAGTGGTGGGCTGCGCGCACCACGCTATCTATTCTCCCTCCAGGGGGGTCATGGACCCCCAAGAGGGAGAAAAGCTGTCGGTATGCTGGTCGTTGTGAGCCCAGCCGCCGGAAAACTGAAGACCACCATTTGCTTACTATGCTAACATCGACTGGATGAATTATGATGGCGCTGTAGTAGGTGCAGCGCCCAGTGACTTGTTGGAGGCAGGCAGCGCTGTATTCTGTCGGCAGCGGGCAGAGCATAGGCGTGCGCACATGCACCCCCTTATCCAGAGCCGGCACCATTCGGTAAATGCAGGCTGGAGGCAACGTATCCTCTCTGCTGCGCCGGCTAATGCTATCTAATGCTATGGGGTAGCAGACCTCCGCGAGGCTGGAGCAAAGCAGAGCCGCCGCTCTATTGGATGGAGATGTGGAATAAACAGATGTGCCCGGGACAAGGAGGAAGAGGAACCTCCCCCTCCCTAGATCTGGCAGAAGTGGGCAGCCGTCAGGAGTAGGGACCAGAGGCAAGCACTCATTCATGCAGACTGGCGAGCGGGCGAAGACGCCACTTTGAGAAGCCTGGCCGATCAATCCAAAGTGAGGACAGCAACAGCACCACCACTCCCTCTCATCCTTACCCTGCCACTCTCATTAACCCTCCTCTCACCTGCATCAATGGGAGGATCAAGATTAAAGAGGTGAGCTTGCCAGAAACTACATTTTTTTTGAGGCTTTGTTAGGGGCGCTCAACTCTCTCTCTCCCTTTGTAAAAGGGGACTCTATTGCTATAATGTGTAAAAAGGGGACTCTGCAGCCATAATGTGTAAAAGGGGACTCTGTCTGCCATTGTGTGTAAAAGGGGGACTCTGCTGCTGTAATTTGTAAAAAGGGGGACTCTGCCTGACGTAACGTGTAAAAAGGAAGACTCTGCTGCCGTAATGTGTAAAAGGGAGACTCTGCCTGCCTAATGTGTAATTTGAATAATGGAGACTACTGTACAGCGTAATATGAATTTGTATTATTTTGTGGCCACGCCCCTTCCCCATGAAGCCACGGCCCTATATTTTTGTCACACTGGCCCTATTTTAAATAAGGGGGGGGGGGGCAATGCGGTTTCTTGCATACAGCGCTAAAATGTCTAGATACGGCACTGGGACAGCACAATCTACATCTCACAGGTAACAGACTTTCATAGTGAGGTCACAGCCAGCGTTACATGACATCCTGAGCAAGTGCAATCACGTAGCCTAGCTGTGTGTAGTTAGTAGCAAGTGCCTGTATGCAGCTTATTATTCACTTAAACCGAGCCCTTCACCGTGAATGAACATTTAGCTGAGTCAGCAGCGCATCACACAATAACAATGTGTCATGATAGTACATTCATTTAATAGGCCACAACTCTCCCAAGCTATGGATATACAGTATATAGCTACTTCCATTTAAGCAGGTCTTAATGGATTGTAGGACAGGAGGGAAGGTCTTCTCAAAGAGTGTATAATAAGTGCAGGTAATATAAACCTGAGGGGGCCCAGGCTTGATTAGTGAGGGCTCGGGGCCCCAATTCCACTTCCGTCTCAGTAATCTCAGCAACAAGCTGCTACAGTCATTCCTATGCAGGATATATACAGGCACTACACTTACCCTGTCTGTCTTCTGCTGCACCACAAAAAGAAAAAACATATAGTCGCATTAACTGCTCTGCTCTCTCTTCAGGCCTGCGTCCTGCAGTACTCACTACAGCGCCACTGGGCTGGACTCCACAGTTGCCTGAGTGACCAGGGCCTATTAGGCTATTGTTCCTAGTACAAGCACCCCCCCTATACTACACCTCTGTCACCAGGCCTGCATGGTAGGAGAAGCTGCTGCTACTGTGCATCAATGTGTCCATTATACAACAAGTTGTGGCTCCTGCCCTAGCAAATTTTTGTGTGTTTGTGTGTGTGTGTATATGTCGGGGGTTTAGACTTTAAACCTTCTCTGCATTTTCACATTTAATGTGAGGGCGTTTATGAAGAAGCCCTGTGAGGATTAGGTGACGGGGCAGTGAACCTTATCCATTCCCCCCCCCCCCCCCCTCCCCCCCTTCTTCCCCAGAAAAATTCATCATCTCTGGTAACTGCACTGGCTTCCCACTGGAAACGCTTTCTGCTAATCTATCATGGTGTTTTCTCCTTCTAGGACTGCCAGTCTGGACTGCAATAGCAGAAGGCATTTCCAGTGAGAAGCCACTCCCCTCCTATTGCGGCAGCTCTACCTGGCTTCTAGGGGCCACAGATAACGCAGTCCCTAGAAAATGGCTTGTTTTGTGCACATGTGCGAATCGTGAGTGCGCACATTGCAGTCCACCTGCAAAAAGAAAAGAAAAGAAAAAAAAGTAGGTTCCACCACTGTTCTTAATCACTAAAACATTGCTCTACTACAGCTTGGCCCTCATTCTGGAAGCCATAATTCTTTCGACTTTATCTGTCATTAAGAGACCGTTGCAACCATTTGGGTTTTCAACTTGAGCTGACAACAAGCTGTCTTATTGAGTATACCCAAAAGACTTCAGGGAACCATTTGCGGTATCTGTTGACCAGTCCTGGTCATCGCCGTTAGAGGAATTTTGGCCCATTCCTGCAAGTGAATTAATCGAGAGATCAGATATACAATTTATATCTGCTGATTGACATGAATAGTGATGCATTTAAAGGTCAGACACTACTAAGATCTCATACCGAGACATGGGTAGTTTTAAAATAAAGCCTATTCAAGCTATTAACTGTATTATTAGATGGTTCTTACAAGAATCTCAACCTTGTTCACATCCTACCTCTCAATAGTATTTATAAACGCTGCCTATTGCGTGTCGGTGCGGCGTAAGAGACCCCAACAATGGGGTTGATCCAGACCTGATCGCTGCTGTGCTTTTTCGCACAGTGGGCGATCAGCGATAGACTGTGCGTGCCTATGCGACGGCCAACGGGAATCGACGGTCAGCAACAGGATGGTACGAAAATTCAGATCGCACAGGCGTTCATAAGGTAACTGACAGAAGGAAGCAGTTTGTGGGCGGTAACTGACCGTTTACTGGGAGTGTCCGGAAAAACGCAGGCGTGCCCAAGCATTTTCAAGGAGGGTGTGTGACGTCAGCTCTGGACCCAATCAGCCTGTTCTCTTCACACTGTAAAAGTAAGCCCTGGGCTACGCACAGACTGTACACACTGGATTTTTTGCACCTCGGAGTACACATGCGATCGCACTCTTGCACGGCGCCTATCCGAACGCAGGACAGCAAAGTCAGCGACCAGGTCTGAATCACCCCCAGTATGTCATATGGGAAGGACCAGCCCTCATTAATCCCTTGCACTGTGAGAGGGCTAAACATCAAACACCCATCTGAGTCACGCAGCCAGTAATATTGTAAAATACTTCTTCCTATACAATGAAAGCGTGATCTTGTAGTAGCACACAGCATTAAAAGGAAAACGGTTGCAACCAAACTCCATTCTGGATTTATTACATTGTATAAAAGTGACGCCACTTGTTTGCAGAGAAAAGTCAAATAAATCCATTTTCTTTTTTCAAAACACACAGAACCGCTTCAGTAAGACACTGATTAAAATAAAATCTGTCATCTGTCACGTTTGAGGACAAACAGAACAAATATAGTTTTATATAAAGAGGAATCGACTGATACATTTTTACAAAAGTTACCAAAGAGTTGATTTACACAAAACTGAGAGTGTTAGATAAGATTTCAATGCGACCGTAGACCAAATACAAAAAATTAGTTTCGGCAAACCGGCGGCCAATATCTCTGTATTGGGCAGCTAACAAGGCATGCCCCGTTAGTGGCCGACTCTTGCGTCTGCGATTCAGAAGTTTCGGATTCTCACTCTGCAATTCCTGTGGAAGCGGAGATCAGCATTTGTATATACAAATATATATTTTTAGTTGTACACTGCGGCATGCGAACATCTTGCACACATATGACCACAAACGTCAGTTGTTGCCAGAAATCATAAGGCAACATGCTGTATTATTTATATTATAAGTAACTTCGTCCAGGATAGAAATACAAAATAGGATTTGTCTGCATTAAATACTCAGTAAATCTAATAAACCTTTTTGCAATCACTGGAATATATGGAAAATTCACATAATCTCAGGATCTTGGACATACAAACATTTGAGAGTTCATGTTGGTCCATTCATGGAATTTCAGCCTCTGAATCTCCCATACTAAGTTGCACCAGCCTTGTGCTCACTAAAGATAAGAGTGCATGCTCTTGTGTCCCTCATGATGTATGCCTGACGTCCTTGTCATCACACCCCTTGGGACATATCCTTCTCATTGGCGTTTTTCTGCACAGGTTGCTCCTGCATCTTCTTCATTTCCAGCCCCTTCACCCAAGTGTAACTGAATGAGCCTCCTAGAACCATTGCGTTACTTGTCCACCACAAGAAACTCTTGGTGTCGTGGAAGTAAAACACCGCCAACACAGTCTGAGCACAGGCCTTGGCCGTTCCGGAGATATTGTGGGTCAGGGGACTGGTGAACTTAATCTGCATTCCTGTAACATACCCTATGGCAAAGCCAAAAATGCCTCCTAGAGTCATCATTCCCCAGAAGTACAGCGAGTCCAGTTTGTCAAACGAAATGAAAGTGTTCACCTCTCCGAATAGGAGAAGCAGCGGCAGGAACAGTATACAAGCGTTGACGTTGTTGTAGAAGGTGAGGCGCCAGATGCTGCCTTCTACAGCCGGTAGGATCTTTGTGGTAAAAATGGCGTTCAGCGACACACACATGCTGGCAAGGACTCCGAAGAAGATTCCAGCCCAGGATAATGTGCCTTCTGCTCCTTCTTGGTCTATGCCTAGCCAGAATCCACCTATGGAGACAAAATCACCCAAAAATAAACTTTAATCAAGGTGTCTTCAGCAGAGCCAGATTAACTGCCGGCCAACTGGGGCCATTGCCAAGGGGCATCTACACATATCTACATCACCAACGTGAACGCACTGTGGCGTATGTGAACTGGGGTTTTTCCTGTGCCATAATGTGCACTCGGGGCACTACAGCGTGTTTAGTGTTCATTCTAGCACCCTGCACCGGTCACAACCTGAGCAGTTCCTCTTTCCTGGCTGGGTTGTCGCTTTCTGCTCTGGTGCTTCTAGCACACTCTGGACTGTATCTCAGCACTGAGTGTGCTAGAAGCACCAGAGCAGAGAGCGACACTCCAGGCAGGAACGAGGAACTGTACGGGTTGTGACAGGTGCAGTGTGCTATAGTGAACACTATCGTGTATATACAATAGTGTCCAAGTTTGCTGAAAACTAACATTTTTAAAGCAGCAACCGTAGACCAGGAAAATTAGGTTGGTTTTGCTTTGTAAATGATTGCCGCTTTAAAAAAAAAAAGAAAAGAAAAAAAGTGGCCATTCTCGGTCAACATACTGTCTGCAGCAAACTCGGCCCCTATTAAATATACCCGCATGTGTTTAATACATTTATGATGCTGGGAGTATTTATATATAGTGATAGGGGCCCTCACAAACCTTAATCTGGCCCTAGTCTCCAGTATGCTGTACAAAACATGTACACTGGTTAAAGTACCGTCTGAATGGATTTCCACCCCCCCCCCCCCTTCTACAGCGAAAAATTAATCAATAAAGTAAAAACTGCCTGTATAAATGGCAAGGTTTCCAGACAGTAGGTCAACACCATATGGTCGACAGGTACAAAAGGTTGACATGGTCAACAGTGCTTAAGGTCGACAGGTTCAAAATGTTGATTTTTTTTTTTTGCCCACGTGGACTACAATTAGGGTTACCACCTCATCCCTTTAATTCTGGACACATTGATTACACAGGTTCTGTGGCTGATTAAAACCAGGTGAAATGGAGTCTTGAAGTCAGCCAGCCACAGAACCTGTGTAATTAATATGTGTCCAGAATTAAAGGGATGAGGTGGTAACCCTAACTACAATTGGGAATAGTAACTTTGCCAGGTGCAGCGGTAGCACAACGAGGCACCTTGCCACAGCGTGGCAAACAAAGCAAGCCAGCTAGGGTACACGTTTCCACTAATACCCCCTATCCACTAGCTCCTTAAAACACGGGTGAATGCGCGGGGGCGCGCATTTACCCGTGTTTTTCCCTAGTGGAAAAGGGTCCCCATGCAAATTCCCGGATCAAGTGATCCGGGAATCCTACACGGGTAGCTAGCCGGGTTGAACACGTGTTCAACCCGGTAAGCTGTGTAGTGTGAACGGGAGCAGTGTCGAGGCGACACGGCTCCCATTCACAGTGTATGGGAGGGCGGCACTGGGAGATCATGTGATCTCCCAGCGCCGCCCCTGCTGCATCACTAGCAGCGTCACCAACCCAGCAATACGCCGGGTTGGTGAGCGCTGATGGGAAAGGGGGCTGTAGCACGGGTCGCAGCCGTGTCAGGCGACACGGCTGCGACCCTTGCTACAGTGGAAAAGGGGTATAACTTGGCATACAAAATGACCCCCCCAAAAAATGCTGACCATTTTTGTGTCGACCTTTTGACCTTGTCACACTAATTATGGCCACACCTAAATAGCAAGTGTTAAAGCATATAGGGGGTCATTCCGAGTTGTTCGCTCGTTGCCGCAGAGCGCATGCGCTAAGTTATTTTACACAAAACTTAGTAGATTTGCTGGTGTTCGAACGACGATTTTCAGTCGCACTGCTGATCGGTGAATGATTGACAGGAAGTGGGTGTTTTTGGGTGGTATCTGACCGTTTTCCGGGAGTGTGCTAAAAAACGCAGGCGTGTCAGAGAAAAACGGGGGAGTGTCTGGAGAAACGGGGGAGTGGTTGGCCGAACGCAGGGCGTGTTTGTGACGTCAAACCAGGAACTAAACGGACTGAGCTGATCGCAATCTGTGAGTAGGTCTGGAGCTACTCAGAAACTGCAAAGAATTATTTAGTAGCAGTTCTGCTAATCTTTCGTTCGCAATTCTGCTAAGCTAAGATGCACTCCCAGAGGGCGGCGGCCTAGCGTGTGCAATGCTGCTAAAAGCAGCTAGCGAGCGAACAACTCGGAATGAGGGCCATAGCACACAAGTAAACTTTCAGGAAATCCTAAACTTACAGCGGATCTGAACCTGCACACAGTGAGACCCCCGTATGAGGAGGCCAGACTTGCAGTCCGGAGATACGGTTTCCTTTAGAATATTTAGGCTGCACTCTTATTAATATTAATTAGGCAACTAACAAAAAAAAACAAAAAAAAAAAAAAGAGACAAGAGGCTGCGCTATATATGTTAGATCTAGGATGAAATTATTCCTAAAAAGAAGCTTTGTAACCATATTTTTTAATTAACATTAATTTCATTTTTGAACTTTGGGACTTTTAAAGAACAATAATAATTATATTACAGTAATAGAAGATACTATTATTTAACAATACAAAATAGGTATCAAGGACCATTACAATCAGACATAAGTTTTTGTAAAACTGCATTTTTCTATTGAGCAATATAATAAGATTTTACTCATCGGTAAATCTATTTCTCGTAGTCCGTAGTGGATGCTGGGGACTCCGTAAGGACCATGGGGAATAGACGGGCTCCGCAGGAGACAGGGCACTCTAAGAAAGAATTAGGACTACTGGTGTGCACTGGCTCCTCCCTCTATGTCCCTCCTCCAGACCTCAGTTAAGGAAACTGTGCCCGGAAGAGCTGACAATACAAGGAAAGGATTTTGGAATCCAGGGTAAGACTCATACCAGCGACACCAATCACACCGTATAACTCGTGATACACTTACCCAGTTAACAGTATGAACAACAGAGCATCAGACAACCTGATGCAAACATAACATAACCCTTATTTAAGCAATAACTATATACAAGTATTGCAGAAGAAGTCCGCACATGGGACGGGCGCCCAGCATCCACTACGGACTACGAGAAATAGATTTACCGGTGAGTAAAATCTTATTTTCTCTAACGTCCTAGTGGATGCTGGGGACTCCGTAAGGACCATGGGGATTATACCAAAGCTCCCAAACGGGCGGGAGTGCGGATGACTCTGCAGCACCGAATGAGCAAACACAAGGTCCTCCTCAGCCAGGGTATCAAACTTGTAGAACTTTGCAAAGGTGTTTGAACCCGACCAAGTAGCTGCTCGGCAAAGCTGTAATGCCGAGACACCTCGGGCAGCCGCCCAAGAAGAGCCCACCTTCCTTGTGGAATGGGCTTTTACTGATTTTGGAGGCGGCAATCCAGCCGCAGAATGAGCCTGCTGAATCGTGTTACAGATCCAGCGAGCAATAGTTTGCTTTGAAGCAGGAGCACCCAGCTTGTTGGATGCATACAGGATAAACAGCGAGTCAGTTTTCCTGACTCCAGCCGTTCTGGCTACATAAATCTTCAAAGCCCTGACTACATCTAGTAACTTGGAATCCTCCAAGTCACGAGTAGCCGCAGGCACCACAATAGGTTGGTTCAAATGAAAAGATGACACCACCTTCGGCAGAAATTGCGGACGAGTCCGTAATTCTGCCCTGTCCGTATGGAAAACCAGATAGGGGCTTTTACATGACAAAGCCGCCAATTCTGACACCCGCCTAGCCGAAGCTAAGGCCAATAGCATGACCACTTTCCACGTGAGATATTTTAACTACATGGTCTTAAGTGGCTCAAACCAGTGAGATTTCAGGAAACTCAACACCACGTTAAGAACCCAAGGTGCCACTGGTGGCACAAAAGGGGGCTGAATATGCAGCACTCCCTTTACAAACGTCTGAACTTCAGGAAGAGAAGCCAGTTCCTTTTGAAAGAAAATGGATAGGGCCGAAATCTGGACCTTGATGGACCCTAATTTTAAGCCCATAGTCACTCCAGACTGTAGGAAGTGAAGGAAACGGCCCAGCTGGAATTCCTCTTGTCAAAGTCAGAAAAATATCCCCATACACGCTGCCATATTTGCACCTCACGCTGGTCCGCGCTGCGCATGCGTGCGCTTTCCCGTGATAGCGCATACCCGCTGATGCGTGCACCCGCTCGCATCGGTATGCGTATTTACGGTAAGGAGTATGTAGTCGTAGCGTGCGACCCAATCGTTACATATTTCCACAATTAATGTAGTTTGTAGATCATGGTCCCTTTGATAGATTCTGAAAGTTTGGTTAATATAGAATGTCCCTGAACGGAGGAATCCCTCTTTGTATTGTAGGAAGGGTCTAACAGGAGTCATACAGTAGTGTTTGGTACCCATCGGAAGAGTATTTAAATAACAATATTCCGGTGTTGGTTTGGAGCGTATTAATCGCTCGTGCGGATAGTTATGGACATAAGAAGTTTATGTCCATTTCTATTATTTACGCATACTCAGGTATGCGGCGGGAAACCTAGTTTCCCACCCACCTGAGCTGTTTGAAATCGTCACAGCCCACCTGTATGAATCACCCTATGACCTTTTGTTATAATGCGAAGCCGAATTCCTGCGTCCAATGGACAATGAGGTTGTAGGGACCATTAGATTGCATTGTGTGAGTAGCATAAAAGACGGGCCTGTGGCATCCAGCTTTCACTTCTCATCAAACGGTTCTCATTGCTGATAATCGGGAAGCTGGATGTCCAGAGGCGCATGCGATCATACCCTTTGTGCGTAAGTTTTTTCTCCGTAATCATATTGTCTTACTGTGAGCCAATCTCTCTCTCTCTGTCTCTCTCTCTCTCTCTCTCCCTTCTCTTTCTCTCGTATCTCCCATTGACTAGTATTGTATTGTATTAGATCAGCATAGTATTGTATTGTATTTCTTGTATAGTTATTCGGTTAGGAAGTCTCTGTTATATTGTAGTGTATCATTTGTACTGTGATTCTTTTTGCAAGTATAATAGTTATAATACAGATAATAGGCTTTGGACCCTAAACCAGTATCTGTGTATTTCCTATAGTTTTAAGTGTTCACTTGAGCGTCGGTGACGCTCAAGCAGCTTTGTAGTTAGTCAGGTTACACAAGGTTGCACTTACACCCTGTATTCACATTAAGGTATTCTGTGTATTTCATTGATAAAAGGTTTAGACATAAAGGTATAGCGTTGTGAGCGTCTGCGCCGCTGGTGATCTCCTCGTGGTCTCGAGCGTCCGCTACGCCATAGCGAATCATTACTCTAGTCATCACCAATAACGTGCTGTCCTGTGATCACTGGGCCGTGAGCGAACGTGACGCTTGAGCGTCTCGCCTACGGCTAAGCGATCGTTACGCAACTAGCGTACCCTTACGGTACTTCTTAAGTAAACAGCGTACTGTGTTCTTAGACTTCATTAAGGGTTGTTTATACGACAAAGGAATTTAGCATTGTCAATTGGGGGACTCGTCCTGTCCTTCTCATATCTGCACTAGGTAGATCAGCAGACATTATCCCCCAGCAAAGGGTGGGAGGTTGTCTCGCAGTGCTGACGGGATAAGCGTCTGCTTCACTTAGATAAAGAGTGCTGAAGGAATCCGGGAACCGGAAGTAAGAACAAAACGCTTGTGTCTTTTAAAACTGTTTATTTCTCTTCTGTCTTGCGTATACACGCACGCATACATATATATCTGCATTTCTTTTTCAATTTCGTATATCACTATTCCTGTTTGCCAATTTTTATAGTTGATAGAAAGTACTAAAAGAGACTTGCTGTTATTTCATAGTTTAAGAATAGAGGTAATAGTTAAAAGTGTAGACAAACACACAGGTTTGCCTGGGAGATAAGGCAAGGCCAGTGGGGTACGCGGTAGATGATCAGGGATCGTTTACATTGATAAAAGAAATTGTGTTACGGTGGATCTTTTGTTTTGCGTACACGTGTCTCTAACAAAGACTAGCGTACGCAATCCAAAGGCAGACGCACGCAGCGTACATTACGCAACGTAGCGTCCGGTTACGCCCACGTAGCTCAAGTTGTGAAAAGGCGATAAGTAACGCACAGCGGTAAGTAACGCGACGCGGTAAATAACGCAAATCTATTTTTGGAAAATTTGAAATTTAGTTTAACAGATCCTGCTCCTAATTGGTAACACAGCTGGGCTAAAGAAAATTTCTGCGCAGAAATAGATATAGAAACGAAAGTGTACATGTGTTGAGTGAGTGTGTTTTTATTACATAAGTTTATATAACTTAGAGGTTGAACCAAAAAGAAATCGGGTAGGACATACGTGTAAGTGACATATACGGTGGCTAAGGAGGCATCCTTGGTTAAATAAAATATGAGCATTAGAGTATAGCGGACCAGTATACAAGACCAGGAGGTCAGACCAGGAGGTCGTACAGAACAAGACCAGGAGGTCATAAGGAGACAAAGAAGGTCCGCTATAAAGGTACAAGAAGCACAACCCCGGGGGTTGGTGCTAAAACCCATATAGGCCATTGGAAGCTCTGGCTGAAGGAATCCGCAGCCGCAATTTTCGATTCCATTGATCTCTCAGTACATAACAGGTAGTGCTTATGTACTGAACGATTGTACCGCACGTAATTGTGTGCAGTAGTTAGTAATCTGACCTAATACCATTAGAGTAAAGTGGTCACAAACGCTATTTGTACATTCTGACGTGATTTGTGTAATTTTTTATTTTTAAAGGGAAGTTCGCTGGTCACTCAGGAACTATCTAACAACCCCACCTTTACTGGAAAGAGTAAGTGTCCTGCGGGTAACCCTCATATGTTCCAGTAAACAGAAGGTTTCTGGTAGGGCCCTGTATCGAGTACGCCAGCACCATATCGGTGTGATCAGGTCGTATTGGTCGAGGTGGGCGAGTGAGTGGGGTACTCGGTAAACCGCCACCGCCGGCCTATTTTGAATAATTTGGTTTGCTGTAAGGGTTCGCTGAAGACCGTGATATAAAGATCAAAGGAGTAGTAAGCAACACCTGCAGATTATGGGGGCCAATTGTTCAGGTAGGGGGCGATCAACCTCGGTTCGGGTTGATTCAGAGAACCGACCAGTCGGGTCGGCAAGGTACATCATGTGTGAAAAATACGGAAGTCACACAGAGGTTTTATGTGATGAATGGGAGAGAATGACTGTACAAGACAGGGAGAAATTCCCAAGAATAGGTAGCTTCAGTCCAGAAGTGTTACAAAATTTAAGGAGGAGGATATGTCTCATAAAATCAACAAAGAGACGAATTCAGCATCATGATTATTTACAGTTGTGGCAACAGGAAGGTGAGATACAGAGAGGTTTGGCTCTGGCGGCGGGATCTGGGGCAGTCAGGAAACTGATAGCCACAGCCCCGCCACCACCATACATAGCAGGAGAGAAGTTGATTACGGAGAGAAACGCACTGGGTTGTAAAACACAAACACTTAGTAACCCTGTAAATGTTAATGATGTTAACCAAGTAACTCATGCAAGTATTAACCCGTGCAAGTTGTACCCTGTTTTGAACTTTCCTCAGGAGTGTGATCAAGAAGACGATCCAGCAACAATTTCAGCTCTCTCTCTAGCGGCCACCATAGCAGAGACCACAGTAGGCACAGCAACACCCACGAGATTAGCGAAAGCCCCTAGCGGAGGGATAGGTGAGGTCGTGTCAACGGGTAAGTACGGCACCATGCATTATACTGAAACAATTTCACCACAAGTTGTAGAATCTACACAGAATGAGGTTGTTAGAGTTAACCCTGTTAGAGTAATAGCAGTTCCCAATGGGAAAACAGATGTATCAGGAGCCACTCCCATAAGGAACATTGCCATGTACACTCCATTTTCCCGAATGGAATTAAGAACAATAGTGTCCGAATTTCCTGACCCCAGGAAAGACTTAGTTGCTAGCCAAAAATACATCAGGGATCTAGGTAACACTGTAGAACCCAACAACAAGGATTGGCAGATACTGCTAAGAGCTTGTTTACTTTCAAATGTCGACTCAGTTCAATTCTTAGCGGATTGTGGACTAGATAAAGATGTACCACTTTCAGATGTGTACAACAAAGATAACGTAAAAAGGATAAATTTACAGCTAAAGGAGTATTTCCCAGCCGTTGTTAAATGGAACAAAATATTCTCCATTAGACAAAAAGAGTCCGAAACGGCAACAGAATATTTTCATCGGGCACTATTAGAAATGGCAAAGTACACTGGAATAGAAGACATTAGGACCAACCCAAACCACCAAGAAGTAGCAGTATCTGTACTGATGGATGGTTTAAAGGAAACATTAAAGACTAGGGTTCAGACCACGCAACCATGTTGGCGAGGTCTGTCGGTGTCCACATTGAGAGAGGCTGCTATTGATCACGACAGAAACATCACTAGACACAGGGAGTCGCAAAGTGATAAGTTGATGTCAGTAAGTATACAGGCGCTGACCACAAGGCAGCCTGCGTATGTACCACCGAATCCTGTGGGTAAGTCAAGTGTAATAACATGTTTTTCTTGTAACAAACAGGGACACTATGCACGAGACTGTAGAACAAAGAGTGTACAAAGATCTTTTCAACCCCCTAGACAACGACACGACACACGACATTGGGAGCAGGGTCCACAGAGGCGGAGTTTTGAGCCACATACAGGGGAAACAAAAAGATACCCCCCGAACAGAGATTGGCATGCCTCTGGTAGTTCCCAGCTAACTCCCCCACAAGTAGTTGCTGCCAACGGGATTCAGGGAGGTCAGCATACCCAATAGGGGTGTGGCCATACCTGTAATCTGCAGCCAGTGAAATTGATTGCCAGTCTTGGAAATGAACCAGAGATTGCAATCGATGTAGCTGGTAAAACCTTAAACTTTCTTGTAGACACAGGGGCGGCCAAGTCAGTGATAAATTCGACAGTGGGCATGAGAACCACTGGTAGGACAGTTCCAGCCATGGGAGTAACAGGAGTAGTCCAGCACTACCCTGTTAGCAAACCAGCCGAGATTACAATAGGGCCTTTGCATACCAAGCATTCATTTTTGCTAGCTGCATCGGCACCAACCAATCTCCTGGGAAGAGACTTACTATGTAAAATGGGTTGCGTCATTTATTGTACTCCTGAAGGTGTATTCTTGGACATTCCTGAGAATCACGCTCAGGAAGTACGAGACATGTTAGACTCCCCATCAAAATTAATGTCACATCCCATTATGACAAATAGGAATCCATCCCAAATAGAAGAGATGACATCTCAGATACCAGAGTCACTTTGGACAAAAGATGGACAGGACACTGGATTAATGGCAAACGTAGCTCCAGTAGTTGTACAAGTAAAAGATGGTAGGATAGCTCCAAAAATCCCACAGTATCCTCTGAAGCCAGAGGTGGAGTTAGGAGTTTTCCCAGTAATAGAGCGCTTGCTACAACAGGGCATTCTAGTAAGAACGTCCAGCACAGCAAATAGTCCCATCTTCCCTGTTAAAAAGAGTGGGGGGAGGGGTTACAGGCTAGTGCAGGATCTAAGGGGGATTAACAAAATAGTTGAGAGTCAGTTCCCCGTAGTGCCAAATCCAGCTGTCATCCTAATGCAAATTCCTCCCACTGCCAAATTTTTCACTGTTATTGACCTCTGCTCCGCATTCTTTTCGGTACCTCTGCACCCTGACAGCCAATATTTGTTTGCATTCACATACAGAGGAGTCCAATACACGTGGACTCGGTTACCCCAAGGTTTCATAGACAGTCCAAGTATATTTTCTCAGGCTTTGCATGATTGTTTACAGTCTTTCCAACCGGAGAGTGGATCAGTATTGATACAGTATGTAGATGATTTACTACTGTGTTCAGATTCGCTGGAAGCTTCCCTGAAGGATACGAAACAGCTCCTGTTTCATCTTTCAGACACAGGACATAAGGTTTCCAAAGACAAGTTGCAATTATGCCAACCTAAGGTAAAATATTTGGGACACTGTCTAAAACAAGGACTGAGACACCTGACCGCTGATAGAATCCAAGCCATTAGAGACATGACACTGCCACAAACCCAGCAACAGATCAGGACGTTTTTAGGAATGTGTGGGTATTGCCGTAATTGGATCCCAGGGTTTTCCATATTGGCGTTACCTTTGCAGGAAATGGTCTCCTCAAACAAACCTGATAGGATCTCGCATACAGACGAATCCGAAACAGCATTTGAGAGACTCAAACAGTGCCTAACGCAGGCGCCAGCACTAGGTATGCCAGACTATGGGAAACCCTTTGAATTATACGGAACAGAAAGTGCTGGTTGCGCAGCAGGTGTACTAACCCAAAAACACGGTGATGCCAGCAGGCCAGTTGCATACTACAGCGCTCAGCTAGACACGGTAGCGCGATCCCTTCCCACATGCTTGCGTAGCGTTGCGGCGATAGCATTGCTAGTGACAAAAAGCGAAGATGTCGTGCTAGGCCACAACCTCACAATCCATACACCACATGCAGTATCTGCCTTATTGAATTCTGCCCAAACCAGACACGTCTCATCAGCAAGGTTTACAAGATGGGAATTGGCATTAATGGCCCCAGTAAACATCACCATAAGGAGATGCAGCGCATTAAATCCTGCAACATTTCTCCCAGGTGTGCCTGGTCAGACACAAAGGGTGGAAGGTGAGAGTGATGGGGAAGGAGGATTTAATACAAAGGAAGATGCACATGATTGTATGGAATATTTGACCCAAAATTTTACCGCAAGGCCTGACATCAGTGACAATCCACTGGAAGATGCAGAACTCACGTTCTACACTGACGGTAGTTGTCATAGACAGTCAGACTCGGGAGACTTGTGTACTGGATACGCAGTCGTAGATGACCAAGACACCATAGAAGCGGAACCGCTAGGTCCACCTCACTCAGCCCAGGTTGCTGAACTGGTCGCCCTAACCAGAGCATGTGAATTGGCTAAGGGTAAGTCAGCCAATATCTACACCGATTCTAGATACGCCTTCGGGGTAGTACATGATTTCGGAGCCCTATGGCGCCTCAGAAATTTCATGACGGCAGCTGGTACACCGATAGCGCATGCAGCTTATATAAAAAGGCTTCTAACAGCGATACAGGAACCCGACAGAGTGGCTGTTATCAAATGTAAAGCACATACATATAGTCAAGACCCAGTGTCACTTGGTAACAGCCGAGCAGACGAAGCAGCTAAGCTTGCAGCTGCTACCCCCATACAGACAGACACCACACAACTGATGGTATTTAATACCATCAACACACAGAAGTTGTGTGAGATGCAGAATTTGTGTTCCACACAGGAAAGAGCAGTCTGGAAGGCAAAGGGATATGGCAAGGAGTCCTCAGGGCTCTGGACGGATGGAAATGGTAAACCAGTGGCCCCCAGAGCATATCTTCCATGTCTGGCTGAAGCAGCTCATGGGTTGACTCATCTAGGCAAGGAGGGGATGTGCAAATTGGTAAGAGCATACTGGTGCGCCCCAGGATTCTCCTCTCATGCGGGTAAAAGAGCAATGTCATGCCTTACCTGTCTGAGAAAGAATATTGGAAAAGCAATACCTACAGAACCATCCCATATCCCACCTGCCGGCGGCCCTTTCCAGGTAATACAAATTGACTTCATTCAATTACCCCCATGTCGAAATTTGAAATATGTACTTGTTTGTATAGATGTTTTCTCGAATTGGGTCGAAGCATTTCCAGCAGCTACAAATACCGCTATGTTTACAGCTAAGAAAATTGTGCAGGAATTTGTATGTAGATATGGTATCCCTAGAATAATCGAAAGTGATAGGGGTACCCATTTTACCGGTGATGTCTTTCAAGGAATGTGTAAATTAATGGGTATTGATAGCAAGCTGCACACTCCGTACCGTCCACAGGCGAGTGCGAAGGTCGAAAGAGTGAACAGCACTATTAAAAATAAATTGAGTAAAGTAATGGCAGAGACAGGATTGACGTGGCCAGAAGCTTTACCCATTGTTTTGTATAGCATCAGAACCACTCCCAGGTCCCCTCTTAACCTGTCCCCTTTTGAAATTCTGTTTGGTCGACAACCGCATGTCATGATTAACCCTCAGGATGATTTGAAATGTAACAATGAAGTAACTGTAAAATACTTGATTAACATGAGTAAGCAGTTGAGGAATCAAAATGATAATCTGAAGTTGGTGATTCCTGATTTACCAGATAGTAATTGTCATGACATTGAACCTGGGGATTATGTAATGATACGAAATTTTCTACGCTCAGGTTGTCTTATTGATAGATGGGAAGGACCATACCAGGTCTTATTGACTAGCACCACAGCATTGAAGGTTGCTGAGAGAGAGACTTGGGTCCATTCATCCCACTGCAAAAAGGTTGCTGATCCAGAGAAGTCCCGTGATAAGGAACAGACGGTAGAGGTTGTATCACTGGAGTGTCTGTTCCAGGAGGACTGAGGCGGCACCTGAGCCTTGAAGACCGAAAGCAGTTGTTGACTCCCTTCCCCCTTTTATTGTTTTTCTCCACTTCCCATCCCCTCTCCCTTAAAATTTCTTTTTCCCCCTTCTCATTCTTCTCTATTTCCTCCTCAAAGATGGACTTGCCCCAAGAGACTGTGATCCGGATTTTGATGTTAACCATGATGTTGACCAGAGCAGTCTGTTCCGGCGAGAGTACCATAGAGGTCGAGAGAGGTTCTGGAATGGGTTCCGATTATGATGATGGAGGCGTAGTTTTCCAAGATCAACCAAACCAACAAGCAAAGGCGAGTATCAGAAAACGATCCGATAGAAGAAATTGTGATGGATTGTTAGCTGAAGAAAACTGTATCTGTAGGCTCTGTGACAATTTGATTGAGGATGGGTGCATAAAGAAATGCCAATCCAGTTTTAATATCCATATGGACCGGCATCCATTGAGTGACTATCACTCCTTAGTGGGTAACGTATTAAACCAAATAGATTGTTGGGTATGCTCTCAAGTACCTCAGGGTCATAGCAAATCAGGGCTAGTACCATTTCCTTTAACGTTAGGGGAGGTACTTGAGCTAAGTGGTGGGAGACCGGTGGACCGGAGGTTTAACATCTCCAGCCCTCCTAGTTTGAAGCTCCACCAATACCATGTGGATAGGTCCCTCTTATGTTTCAATATCTCCAATCCCCGTAAGCCGGGAAATTGGGAAGTGTCATGGAGCAACCTTACCATGACCTTTTCACACAGAGCAGATAGAATGCCTACAGATACAGAGCTTGTACGCCACATAGCCAGTAGAGGAAAATCTTTCCGGTATAGGTATACCTTAGGAAATAGGATTACGAGAGTTGGAGAAGTATCACCAGGATACTGTGCACATATCGTACAAACTGATACATGCATTAAGCAGATGGAAGAATTAGGGTCAGGAGAGTTCACCTGGAAGGTGTGTAATATGGTAATGTCCTTCTCCGTCCCATATGTTCTCCCCGATGATGCATATTTCATATGTGGGAGAAAGGCGTACAAGTGGCTTGCCCCAAACTCTGAAGGATTGTGTTATATTGGAAAAGTATTGCCTGAAGTGATGACTGTTACACATGACAAAATGAAGGACATACACCGTGGTGCCCAAGCTCCTTATACTCACACTCATTACGAGCACCGAGTTAAAAGACAACTGTCAGAAAGGTTAGAGCATCCGGCCTCTGATCTTATCCATGAATCCACCGGGATTCAGGTTCTGGTAGCGTTAGATTTCACTCGCACCGCTCGAGGAGTGATGAATTATAGATACATTTCCGCACTCGCCAATTTGTTAGATAATATCACTGAAATGTATGATGACACGTTCAGATACACTGGAAGAGAACTTCAAGCTTATAAAACAGAACTAGTTCAGCATAGGATGGTTCTTAATTATCTTACAGCAGTAACAGGCGGATATTGTGTTACATTGGCAACACAGTACGGCATAAAGTGTTGCACGTATATCACAAATAGCACCGAGGATCCGGTAGAGGTCATAGACCAAAAGATGGACGATATTCTCCAATTAAAATGGGAATTTCGCCGAAAACACAATCTCACCCGTGCCGCTGTAGGTAATGAGCTGACTAGTTGGGTGTCATGGTTGAACCCGCGAAATTGGTTCTCCGGTTTAGGAGACTGGGCTCAAGGAGTCATAATGGATGTTGGAAAGTTTCTCCTATGTATCTTAGGTGTTGTTATATCTATTGGATTGATATTTAGATGCGGGCAGGCTTTAATGAGGTGCAAACAAAGTACAAAAGTGATGAGCTTGAGGAGTGAGGAAACTGTAATTAACCTGGATTTGATTTATGACCCAATGATAGAAACCAGGATGTGATGAAAAATGCGATTATACGGTCCGTTTCTTTCACCTGTTTTTCTGCTTTTCCCCAAGATACAAAGACCCCCTTGGACGAGGAAGTTGACGAGACGCTATACAGACAACAGACAAGCACCAAAGATGAAGTTTTGACCACTTGAGAAATGGACATTTGATGAACTTTGCCATGGATCCCCAGTTTCCCTAGTATTTTTAAACTCACGCTAGCCCAACATTTTTTGTAAATCTGATGGCACTGACAAAGCTATTTGCTCATGCCCAAGGAGCAATACAGCGCAAAGAAGACGACTCTCAACAGATACCGAACAAAACTTCAACAACAGATGTACATTTCCCTGACATAGAATACCCCCGCATTTACCGTAATTATGTCTTTTCTTCATTTCTACAACCCTCAGGTAATGACACACATAGTATAGGGAATACAGGCACAGATATCAGCAATCACATATTCCCCCATTCATGTATCATCAACTAAAATGTGCTCCCCATTTTGTTCAAAAGCCGAAAAGAGCTCGGTAAAGTTTGACAGCCCATCCACAGACCTGTACCACGGGATAAGAAGGAATTCAAATGTATACTTCGCAATACCTCGAAGCTTGATTTACCACACGTACGGCACGATGATACATGACCCTCCAAACATGGACTCATACACACATACTTCTGCTATCTCACTAGGTCATACCCTCTTCACACCTACTCCTCTCTTCTTCCTTACCCAACCATGGAAATGAATTAACCCCTGACTTATATTTTTCTCCTTATTGAAATGTTTTGAAGGTGGCAGTTATTATTGACTGCCAAAGGGTGGACTGTCAAAGTCAGAAAAATATCCCCATACACGCTGCCATATTTGCACCTCACGCTGGTCCGCGCTGCGCATGCGTGCGCTTTCCCGTGATAGCGCATACCCGCTGATGCGTGCACCCGCTCGCATCGGTATGCGTATTTACGGTAAGGAGTATGTAGTCGTAGCGTGCGACCCAATCGTTACATATTTCCACAATTAATGTAGTTTGTAGATCATGGTCCCTTTGATAGATTCTGAAAGTTTGGTTAATATAGAATGTCCCTGAACGGAGGAATCCCTCTTTGTATTGTAGGAAGGGTCTAACAGGAGTCATACAGTAGTGTTTGGTACCCATCGGAAGAGTATTTAAATAACAATATTCCGGTGTTGATTTGGAGCGTATTAATCGCTCGTGCGGATAGTTATGGACATAAGAAGTTTATGTCCATTTCTATTATTTACGCATACTCAGGTATGCGGCGGGAAACCTAGTTTCCCACCCACCTGAGCTGTTTGAAATCGTCACAGCCCACCTGTATGAATCACCCTATGACCTTTTGTTATAATGCGAAGCCGAATTCCTGCGTCCAATGGACAATGAGGTTGTAGGGACCATTAGATTGCATTGTGTGAGTAGCATAAAAGACGGGCCTGTGGCATCCAGCTTTCACTTCTCATCAAACGGTTCTCATTGCTGATAATCGGGAAGCTGGATGTCCAGAGGCGCATGCGATCATACCCTTTGTGCGTAAGTTTTTTCTCCGTAATCATATTGTCTTACTGTGAGCCAATCTCTCTCTCTCCGTCTCTCTCTCTCTCTCTCTCCCTTCTCTTTCTCTCGTATCTCCCATTGACTAGTATTGTATTGTATTAGATCAGCATAGTATTGTATTGTATTTCTTGTATAGTTATTCGGTTAGGAAGTCTCTGTTATATTGTAGTGTATCATTTGTACTGTGATTCTTTTTGCAAGTATAATAGTTATAATACAGATAATAGGCTTTGGACCCTAAACCAGTATCTGTGTATTTCCTATAGTTTTAAGTGTTCACTTGAGCGTCGGTGACGCTCAAGCAGCTTTGTAGTTAGTCAGGTTACACAAGGTTGCACTTACACCCTGTATTCACATTAAGGTATTCTGTGTATTTCATTGATAAAAGGTTTAGACATAAAGGTATAGCGTTGTGAGCGTCTGCGCCGCTGGTGATCTCCTCGTGGTCTCGAGCGTCCGCTACGCCATAGCGAATCATTACTCTAGTCATCACCAATAACGTGCTGTCCTGTGATCACTGGGCCGTGAGCGAACGTGACGCTTGAGCGTCTCGCCTACGGCTAAGCGATCGTTACGCAACTAGCGTACCCTTACGGTACTTCTTAAGTAAACAGCGTACTGTGTTCTTAGACTTCATTAAGGGTTGTTTATACGACAAAGGAATTTAGCATTGTCACTCTGTAGGGGCCTTCCTGGCCTCACACCAAGCAACATATTTTCGCCATATACGGTGATAATGTTTTGCTGTCACGTCCTTCCTAGCCTTTATCAGCGTAGGAATAACTTCATCCGGAATGCCTTTCTCCGCTAGGATCCGGCGTTCAACCACCATGCCGTCAAACGCAGCCGCAGTAAGTCTTGGAACAGACAGGGCCCTGTTGCAACAGATCCTGTCTGAGAGGCAGAGGCCATGGGTCCTCTGTGAGCATTTCTTGCAGTTCCGGATACCAAGTCCTTCTTGGCCAATCCGGAACAATGAGTATTGCTCTCACTCCTCTTTTTCTTACGATTCACAGCACCTTGGGTATGAGAGGAAGAGGAGGAATCACATAAACTGACTGGAACACCCACGGTGTCACTAGTGCGTCCACAGCTATCGCCTGAGGGTCTCTTGACCTGGCGCAATACCTTTGCAGCTTTTTGTTGAGGCGGGATGCCATCATGTCCACCTGTGACAGTCCCCATCGATTTGTAATCTGTGTGAAGACTTCTTGATGAAGTCCCCACTCTCCCGGGTGGAGGTCGTGCCTGCTGAGGAAGTCTGCTTCCCAGTTGTCCACTCCCGGAATGAACACTGCTGACAGTGCTTGCACGTGATTCTCCGCCCAGCGAAGAATTCTGGTGGCTTCTGCCATCGCCACCCTGCTTCTTGTGCCGCCCTGGCGGTTCACATGAGCCACTGCGGTGATGTTGTCTGACTGAATCAGCACCGGTTGGTTGCGAAGCAGAGGCTCCGCTTGACTCAGGGCGTTGTATATGGCCCTTAGTTCCAGGATATTGATGTGCAGACAAGTCTCCTGACTTGACCACAGTCCCTGGAAGTTTCTTCCCTGAGTGACCGCCCCCCACCCTCAGAGGCTTGCATCCGTGGTCACCAGGACCCAGTCCTGTATGCCGAACCTGCGGCCCTCGAGAAGGTGAGCACTCTGCAGCCACCACAGAAGAGACACCCTGGCCCTGGGGGATAGGGTGATCAGCCGATGCATCTGAAGATGCGATCCGGACCACTTGTCCAACAGATCCCACTGAAAGGTCCTCGCATGGAACCTGCCGAAGGGAATGGCTTCGTATGACGCCACCATCTTTCCCAGGACTCGCGTGCATTGATGCACCGACACCCGTTTTGGTTTTAAGAGGTCTCTGACCAGAGTCATGAGCTCCTGGGCCTTCTCCTCCGGGAGAAACACCTTCTTCTGGTCTGTGTCCAGAATCATGCCCTGGAAGGGCAGTCTCGTCGTAGGAATCAGCTGCGACTTTGGAATATTCAGAATCCAGCCGTGCTGTTGTAACACCTCCCGGGAGTGTGCTACGCTGATCAGCAACTGCTCTCTGGACCTCGCCTTTATGAGGAGATCGTCCAAGTATGGGATAATTGTAACTCCTTGCTTTCGCAGAAGCACCATCATTTCCGCCATTACCTTGGTAAATATTCTCGGTGCCGTGGACAGACCAAACGGCAACGTCTGGAATTGGTAATGACAGTCCTGTACCACAAATCTGAGGTACTCCTGATGAGGTGGATAAATGGGGACATGCAGGTAAGCATCCTTTATGTCCAGAGACACCATAAAATCCCCCTCTTCCAGGCTCGCAATGACCGCCCTGAGCGATTCCATCTTGAACTTGAACCTTTTCAGGTAAATGTTCAGGGATTTTAAATTCAATATGGGTCTGACCGAACCGTCCGGTTTCGGAACCACAACATTGTGAAATAGTAACCCCTTCCCTGTTGAGGGAGGGGAACCTGTACCACCACCTGCTGGAGATATAATTTGTGAATTGCCGCTAACACTACTTCCCTTCCTATGTGGGAAGCTGGCAGGGCCGATTTGAGGTAACGGTGAGGGGGCATCACTTCGAATTCCAGTTTGTATCCCTGAGACACAATCTGTATAGCCCAGGGATCGACCTATGAGCGAACCCACCGGTGGCTGAAATTTCGGAGACGCGCCCCCACCGCTCCTGGCTCCACCTGTGGAGCCCCAGCGTCATGCGGTGGACTTATTGGAAGCCGGGGAGGACTTCTGTTCCTGGGAACTAGCTGTATTGTGCAGCCTCTTTCCTCTACCCCTGCCTCTGGCAAGAAAAGACGCACCTCGGACTTTCTTGCCTCTTTGCGATCGAAAGGACTGCATTTGGTAATACGGTGCTTTCTTAGGTTGTGAGGGAATATATGGCAAAAATTTTTACTTCCCAGCCGTAGCTGTGGAAACTAGGTCCGAGAGACCGTCCCCAAACAATTCCTCACCCTTATAAGGTAAAACCTCCATGTGCTTTTTGAGTCGGCATCACCTGTCCATTGGACCCTTCTGGCAGAAATTGACATTGCATTTATTCTAGAGCCCAGTAGGCAAATGTCTCTCTGGGCATCCCTCATATATAGGACAGCGTCTTTTATATGCCCCAGGGTCAGTAATATAGTATCCTTGTCCAAGGTATCCAGTTCCTCAGACAGAGTATCTGTCCATGCTGCTACAGCACTACACATCCAGGCCGACGCAATTGCCGGCCTCAGTAGGGTACCTGAATGTGTATAAACGGACTTCAGGATACCTTCCTGCTTCCTATCCGCAGGATCTTTTAGGGTGGCCGTATCCTGTGACGGCAGGGCCACCTTCTTAGATAAGCGTGTCAAAGCTTTGTCTACCCTAGGGGAGGATTCCCAGCGTAACCTGTCCGTTGGCGGGAAAGGATACGCCATAAGTAACCGTTTGGAAATCTGCACTTTCCTATCAGGAGAATCCCAAGCTTTTTCACATAACTCATTTAACTCATGTGAAGGGGGAAAAGTCACTTCTTGCCTTTTTCCCCCAAACATATAAACCCTCTTGTCAGGGACAGGGTTTTCCTCTGAAATGTGCAATACATCCTTCATTGCTATAATCATGTAGCGGATGGCTTTAGCCATTTTAGGCTGCAACTTTGCATCATCGCCATCGACACTGGAGTCAGAATCCGTGTCGATATCTGTGTCAACAATCTGGGATAGTGGGCGCTTCTGAGACCCTGACGGCCTCTGCGCTGTAGGATCAGGCATGGGTTGAGACCCTGACTGTCCCAAGGCTTCAGCTTTATCCAACCTTTTATGCAAGGAGTTTACATTATCATTTAACACCTTCCACATATCCATCCAATCAGGTGTCGGCGCCGTCGGCGGAGACACCACATTCATCTGCACCTGCTCTGCTTCCACATAGCCTTCCTCGTCAAACATGTCGACACAAGCGTACCGACACACCACACACACAGGGGATGCTCTATTTGAAGACAGTTCCCCCACAAGGCCTTTTGGAGAGACAGAGAGAGAGAATGCCAGCACACACCCCAGCGCTATATAACCCAGGAATTACACAGTAACTTAGTGTTTACCCAGTAGCTGCTGTATTAGTGATTTTGTGCTAAATTTATGTGCCCCCCCTCTCTTTTTACCCTCTTTCTACCGTGATTCTGCAGGGGAGAGCCTGGGGAGCTTCCTCTCAGCGGAGCTGTGGAGAGAAAATGGCGCTGGTGAGTGCTGAGGAAGAAGCCCCACCCCCTCAGCGGCGGGCTTCTGTCCCGCGATTTTGTGTAAAATAATGGCGGGGGCTCATGCATATATACAGTGCCCAACTGTATATATGCTCTATTTGCCAAGAGGTACTCAATTGCTGCCCAGGGCGCGCCCCCCCTGCGCCCTGCACCCTACAGTGACCGGAGTGTGTGGGTTTAATGTGGGAGCAATGGCACACAGCTGCAGTGCTGTGCGCTACCTCATATGAAGACAGGAGTCTTCTGCCGCCGATTTTGAAGTCTTCTTGCTTCTCTCGCCGGCTTCTGTCTTCTGGCTCTGCGAGGGGGGCGGCGGCGCGGCTCCGGGATCGGACGACCAAGGGTGCGTTCCTGTGTTCGATCCCTCTGGAGCTAATGGTGTCCAGTAACCTAAGCATGACCTATCCGCAGTTAGTAGGTTTGCTTCTCTCCCCTCAGTCCCACGTAGCAGAGAGTCTGTTGCCAGCAGAGCTCTCTGAAAAAAAAAAACCTATCAAAATACTTTCTTATTAGCAAGCTCAGGAGAGCTCACTAAAGTGCACCCAGCTCGTCCGGGCACAGATTCTAACTGAAGTCTGGAGGAGGGACATAGAGGGAGGAGCCAGTGCACACCAGTAGTCCTAATTCTTTCTTAGAGTGCCCTGTCTCCTGCGGAGCCCGTCTATTCCCCATGGTCCTTACGGAGTCCCCAGCATCCACTAGGACGTTAGAGAAATTATATTTATAAGTTGTAATGTATCTTTCAAAAGTCTGCTAGAGTGAAAAAGTTGCACAATATGGGGGAAATCACACCGGTGGTGCAAACGCGGCCTAGTCCAAGACGCGGTTTGTGCAGCGCACACCATATAACGGCCTACCATCAGTAAGATACAACAAACACAAAATATTAGGTGATGGAGAGTCTTACCCAGGATGACTCCGCAGGACATCAGCGCATACAGGGACGTGGTCTTTTTCAGCATGACGTAGGAGAAGATCACATTGAACACCGTACTGAGGCACCGACCCACCGTGTAAAAGGCCACCCCGAGGTACTTGAGGCACAGGTTGTTGAAGGTAATCATGCCAATGAAGACCAGGGACAGGGGCAAGACACTGCGGAGGACTTTCAGGTCAAAGCGCACAGAGGGGAAGTCCTGCGCCCCAGCGATGGGGAGGACCATAGACAGCAGGCTGAGCGTCTTGCACAGGACCACGGTGACCAGGCACTGGTAGAAGGTGACAAAGAGCGGCGCGTCCAGCTTGAGGGATGGGCTGTCCAGCAGATATTTGTTCAGGAAGACCATGGTGATGGAGATAAACCAGTACAGCATGACCACCATGGCAATCTTCATCGCCCGGACCAGGAAGGGCTCCCTGTCCCCCTTCTCCTGCTCATCTTCCCCGGCCAGAGCCATCCTCAGGATGCTGGAGCGCTTCAGAGTCCTGTACATTGTGAATAAAGGCAAGGTCAGGGCAGGTATGGTGTGAGTGTGGGCACTAAGGGCAAGATGGGCACTAAGACCCGGTCATAGAGGCAGAGACTACGGCGGCAGGGCAGTGGCTGCGTCCTACCCCCCCTCCCTCAACACTCCAGGGTCTTACTCTGTTAGGCTGTGCGGCGCAGGAGGGTCCGCTGTGACAGATAGCCCTTACTTCCCGGTTCTCTTCCGGGATCGACTTCCGGGGTTGAGGCCCGCGAGTGACGTCATTGTAAGGGCAGACCTGCCCTTCTCGCAGCACACCTGATGACGGAGAGGAGGACACAAAAGTGCCAAACCCTGTTACATCCACTTCAAGAGGCTGGAACGTGTTTGTCCCCGGGTTATTATAAGTGCTGACATTATAAAGGACAATGACACACAGTGACATAGATAGAGGTGGGGTCAGAAGTACTACACATACCATAACTGCTTTTCCTACACTGCTACTGCTTTTCCCACTTGTCAAGTGCAGTAACTTCACCTTAGATGAGGGGTGTAGTATGGCTGACCGGCGGTCTCCTGACCGCCGGTCAGCTTACCGACGCCGGGATCTTGGCAGCATACTGACGCCGGGATCCCGGCGGGGAGGGGCGAGTGCAGCAAGCCCCTTGCGGGCTCGGTGGCGACCTACGGTCGCCACGGGTTCTATTCCCACTCTATGGGTGTCGTGGACACCCACGAGTGGAAATAGTCCCTGTTGGTCGGCCATCGGGATAGTGGGGGTCGGGATGCTGGAGGAGGTCATGTGACCATCGGTCTCCCGACCGTCGGTCACATGAATACCACCCTAGATGAGGGGTCTTCTACGCCAGTGCTCAAGCACCCCCAGCAGGTCCTGTTATCAGGATTTCTGTCTTTGGAAACAGGTGGGATAATTACTGAACCAGCAAAATAAATCAAATAGCCTGTTCATGATTAAGGAAATCCAGAAAACATGACCTGTCAGCAGGGGCGGATTGGGAACAAAAAGCGGCCCTGGAAAAAATTGTACTAGTGGCCCCACATGGGCAGCACCAGAGGTGTAAGGTCTAGCCATGGGCTATGGCAGCAAAACCCTCCCCACAAGACTTTCCAGATAGTGGGCATGTCCAGCATCAAGGGGGAAGTTAAAAATAAATAAAATTAAATATTATGAGCACATTATATGATATAATTCTTTAGAAAGATATATTTTCTTGCTTATTACACCAACCGTATCCCAATCACTATTCACTCAATCTTATATGTCAGCCAAGCAGGCAGACAGACTGAGCATACACTAGATCACAGGTTCTCAAACTCGGTCCTCAGGACCCCACACAGTGCATGTTTTGCAGGTAACCCAGCAGGTGCACAGGTGTATTAATTACTCACAGACACATTTGAAAAGTTTCACAGGTGGAGCTAATTATTTCACTTGTGATCCTGTGAGGAGACCTGCAAAACGTGCACTGTGTGGGATCCTGAGGACCGAGTTTGAGAACCTGTGCACTAGATCATCTGCAATCACAGGCTAAGTGGCAAAGTAATTTTTATATATGCAAATTATTTTGCATCTTATTCATTATGTCTATAAAAAGGACCACATGTCCTCAAACAAAACAGGCCCCACGGTTGCGTCGGCCCACCGGGAATCTTCCCTGTAAACCCTATGGCTACTCCGCCTCTGCCTGTCAGGGACATTTGAATACTGGAGTTGAGAACAACTGGCTTAAATAAATACTTGGCAATGGAGGGTTTGCTTTTGATATCAGTTATCTCAGTCAGCCTTTGATGTTGCGGATATAAAATAAAGGAAAAATATATGACATTATGATCAAAGGTGGATAAGGTGTCCATTCATCTGTAATATACCCATTGCTTTGATGGTTCAGTTGTCGCAATGTAATTGTGTTAGGGCTAGTCTGTATAAGAGATAAGATTACTGTGTAAATATATTTCAGTTACTTATATTTACTTATGATCATGATCAGCAGTCATAGTTGAGGTGGGTGGCCTGTATCAATAGGCCTGTCTTAAAGTTGAAGCGACAGTCTCCTGCTGTCTTAGGTTAGGGCTCTGGGGTTAACAATAGTCACCCTGATTGGCGATTAACACATTTGTAATGACTGGAACATTTGGTAGTAAGTTACAGGTCACTGAGGGGCAGCATAGTCCATGTCCACATACCTAAATGTCACGCTTGGTGCTGTTAATAATTGTATATGTGGTGGATTCAGGGCCTAATTCAGACCTGATCGCAACAGCAACATTTTTCTCTAATGGGCAAAACAATTTGCACTGCTGGGGGGGGGGGCAGATGTAACATGTGCAGAGGGAGCTGTTACTAAACTACACATACCAGCATGCCTTGCAACAGTTTTGCTATCTGGCCATGCTAAAACTGTTGCAGGGCATGCTGGGATGTGTAGTTCAACAACAGCTGGAGTGCCAGAGGTTCCCCATCCCTGATCTACTCCATCATATTTATACTATCTGGGCAACTATTACTACCTGCAATGGCTCTTAGACTCCGTCCTTAAGGTGGGTATGGATTAAAACAGGCATGTCCAAACTGCGGCCCTCCAGCTGTTGTGAAACTATACATCCCAGCATGCCCTGACACAGTTTTGCTGTCAGAGAATGCTAAGGCTGTGTCAGGGCATGCTGGGATATGTAGTTTCTCAACAGCTGGAGGGCCGCAGTTTGGACATGCCTGGATTAAAAGAACGACCGTATATAGATAGTCAATAGATCAACAGCATCAAAAGGTCGACACAAAAGGTCAACACTTTTTTGTTACTTTAACCCTTATACTAACCCTAAACCTAACCTCCCACTAATGCCTAACCCTAACCTCCCCCCTCGCAGCCTAATTCTAACCCACTCCCCCCTCGCAGCCTAACTATAACCCACTCCCTCCCACAGCCTAACCCACTCCTCCCACAGCCAGGGCCGGCGCTACCATTAGGCAGCTTTAGGCAGCTGCCTATGGGCGCCGGCCACTGGAGGGCGGCAGGCTCCACTTAAATCTATTTTACAAAAAAAATAAAGAAATTTGCTAAGTAAGCCCAGACCAGGGGCGGCCGCGGCGAGGGTCTACCCTGCCACAGCCGTCAGTCACCTCACCAACGCTAGTGTATTGCTTTCCCTGCTCCATGTCTCTAACAGAAATTGACGGAGCTGCGCGTATGAGAGAGCAGGTCAGGAGACGGGCGCCGCCCACTGACAGCCTAACACTCGTCCCAGGCGCCGTCAGCACTAACATGCTGTGCGCTTGTGTGGCGCCCGTCTCCTGACCTGCTCTCTCATACGCACAGCAAAGTCAATTTCTGTTAGAGACATGGAGCATCCGCAGGGAAAGCAATACACTGGCGTTGGTGACTGACGGCTGTGGCAGGGTAGACCCTCGCCGCGGCCGCCCCTGGTCTTTGTTTACCATTTAACTAGCAAAATTTAATTTTTAGAGAGGAGGAGCAGGGGCAGGGCTGTCGCATTATGCGGAGGCGAGTCAGAGGCGTCAATGGGAAGGATTCTGCTCTAGGCAGCACTTCAAGTTCTCCCCTCTGACTGCCATCGACGAGCCCTCCCCCTAACATTATCGTCAGTACTGCAGCCGGAAGCCCCAGGAAGAATGGGCAGAGGGGAGACGCTGCGGATGGTGATGTCTACTGCATCTGAAAGGCAAGAGAAGTCTCCCTATCCCCTCCCTCCCTGCCGCCCCACGCCTCCCTATCCCCTCCCTCCCTGCCGTCCCGCGCCTCCCTATCCCCTCCCTCCCTGCCGTCCCGCGCCTCCCTATCCCCTCCATCCCTGCCGCCCCGCGTCTCCCTATCCCCTCCCTCCCTGCTGTCCCGCGCCTCCCTATCCCCTCCCTCCCTGCCGCCCCGCGTCTCCCTATCCCCTCCCTCCTACCCCGCATCTCCCTATCCCCTTCCTCCCTGCCGCCCCGCGTCTCCCTATCCCCTCCCTGCCGCCCCGCGTCTCCCTATCCCCTCCCTGCAGGCTGCAGCTCCGCGTCTCCCTATCCCCACCCTGCCGCCCCGCGTCTCCCTATCCCCTCCCTGCAGCTCCGCGTCTCCCTATCCCCTCCCTGCCGCCCGCGTCTCCCTACCCCCTCCCTGCAGCCCCGCGTCTCCCTACCCCCTCACTGCAGCCCCGCGTCTCCCTATCCCCTCCCTGCAGCTCCGCGTCTCCCTATCCCCTCCCTGCCGCCCCGCGTCTCCCTATCCCCTCTCTGCAGCTCCGCGTCTCCCTATCCCCTCCCTGCCGCCCCGCGTCTCCCTATCCCCTCCCTGCAGCTCCGCGTCTCCCTATCCCCACCCTGCCGGCCCGCGTCTCCCTATCCCCTCCCTGCAGCCCTGCGTCTCCCTATCCCCTCCCTGCAGCCCTGCGTCTCCCTGTCCCCTCCCTGCAGCCCCGCGTCTCCCTATCCACTCTCTGCCGCCCGCGTCTCCCTACCCCCTCCCTGCAGCTCCGCGTCTCCCTATCCCCACCCTGCCGCCCCGCGTCTCCCTATCCCCTCCCTGCAGCTCCGCGTCTCCCTATCCCCTCCCTGCCGCCCGCGTCTCCCTACCCCCTCCCTGCAGCCCCGCGTCTCCCTATCCCCTCCCTGCAGCCCCGTGTCTCCCTATCCCCTCCCTGCAGCTCCGCGTCTCCCTATCCCCTCCCTGCCGCCCCGCGTCTCCCTATCCCCTCTCTGCAGCTCCGCTTCTCCCTATCCCCTCCCTGCCGCCCCGCGTCTCCCTATCCCCTCCCTGCAGCTCCGCGTCTCCCTATCCCCACCCTGCCGGCCCGCGTCTCCCTATCCCCTCCCTGCAGCCCTGCGTCTCCCTATCCCCTCCCTGCAGCCCTGCGTCTCCCTATCCCCTCCCTGCAGCCCCGCGTCTCCCTATCCACTCTCTGCCGCCCTGCGTCTCCCTATCCCCTCCCTGCCGCCCCACGTCTCCCTATCCCCTCCCTGCCGCCCCGCGTCTCCCTATCCCCTCCCTGCAGCTCCGCGTCTCCCTATCCCCTCGATGCTGCCCTTTCAAGATTCTACTACGGGGGCCCACAAAGCAGGGACGTGTAGTCAGGGGAGGCAGGGGAGGTAGGAGGCAGTGCCTCCCCTGCCATTAATGATTAAAATAATATAAAGAAGATACTTATGACACATATTCTGTGTCATAAGTAATCTCTTTATATTATGATAAGCATTTTAAATCTTTAAATCACTTTGGGAGGCACAGATAGCAGTGCCTCCCGTTAACAATTGGAATGGGAGAGAAAGGGGGGCGGGGCCAGGCACAGGGTTGTAAAAGCCCATTAAAAAACTGCGGGGGAAGCGGCACATATGCCAGTGCGTCATTGACAGGGAAAACCTGCCCCTGTCAGCGAGGCAGATGTGATTGGACAGCGGATCCGCTGTCCAATCACCCATAGGCATTGAAGCTGCGGCGGGACCCGACGCTACAGTGGAGCTGCCTGCCACTTCAGGAGCGCGGCGGGGGGGCAGCGGCGGGACCTGATGTTGGAGTTGCCTACAGGGGGTGGGGGGGGGGGGGGGGTTGTGCTTGGTGGTAAGTGTCTGGACAGCTCCCCCCCAGATCACTTGGACTGCAGCTCTCCCCTTGTGATCTGGGGGTGAGCTGCAGTCCAAGTGATCTGGGGGTGAGCTGCAGTTCAAGTGCTCTGGGCAAGATTACTTGGACTGCAGCTCACCCCCAGATTACTTGGACGCAGGGACAGGGAAAAATAAATAATATAAATGTAAAAAAAATTATATATTTGTATCACAGCTGCCCGCCGCCC